>NW_006800491.1:213589-219025 GCF_000485575.1 Poecilia formosa | reverse complement strand
AACACATTCATTATGTGTTTATTATGCTGTACCTTTTAGCTAAGTACAGCATAATGGCAGTACCGATACAACTTCTACACCTTGAAGCCTTGTCTGTTACACAGTCTTACGTTAGCTGAACAGATCAATATGCAATGTGTACCATATCTGACATACATTAAAGATTTTATTTTACCTGAAAAGGCTTTTTACTAAATTGTAATCGTGTTAGCCACGCTAGCGCCGAGTACCGAGTAACAGGCCTAGGCGCACTCAAACATTTGCCAACAACAGAAATCACTGATTTCAAAAGTAACCCTCAAAACCATGAATGCCCGACTTACCCAGCCTTGCAAGAACAACAGGCATCAGTGATCTTGTCCACAGCTATATTTATGCTGAGTGTGTGAGGATCTGCTGTTTTCCTCATTGACCGGTAGCATTTAGCTGCGACGCGCACAATGTTGGAAGCGTCGTGGCTCAAACACCTTGATTTCGTCCAAAAAAGATGACATGAACTTGTTGGTTCCCCTGTCCATTGTCGTGGCTGATATTTTTTGAAAATCCAGCAGAAATGCTACACTAATCGACTCAGAAATACTCTGCAGAGAGTCAGTTGAAATGAAAGACGCCATGTTTACACAGAAACTAAGCTCCGCGAGGCTTTGTTTGTGAGACATGCAGCCACGTGGGATTTTAGGGGGCGTTTCTGGGCGGAGCTTGGTAAGGTCCATTGAGTTTGAGAGTTTGTAAGTTTTGGCCGATGGGGCCTCTCATATTTCTGGGCACTTGTTTGTTTCTACTGTTGTTTGGCTACAGACTTCTTTTCCTTCATGACGATACAGTCCAGATTTCTCTTTTACAGCATCCAACACTGATTTCTTACCTAATTGTATTATCCTGGTCTGCTGTTGGCCTAGTGAGAGCAATTTTTGCTTTGACTAAACAGTATGGCTTTTATCCTATTGTGTCTTCATAATACAGGCATAGCAACTGAAGAAGACAAGGCTGTCAAGTGGGCGGGTCGACCTACTTGTCATTTATATTATTATAATTGTGTCTGAGTAATTTCATTCTATAGCTTCTATTTTTTCTTATAAGGCAGAATAGTGCAAACCAAGACTGGTACAAAAGCCAGTTCTTAACAGGTTCTCTAAAGGCTCACAAGTCGCACACTAACCGGTTAGTGTGTGGTTTGAATTTACCCCATGTGGTGAGTTTTTCCATTATATGCTCTGTTCCTCACTATTGTGGGCGGGTTGTGCGCTCGCTTCAGCTGTGGTCAACTCTCCGCTGATGTTTGCAGCCACACTCTGCAATGGAGAACCTTGAGGTTGTGGTTCTGATCAACTAAAATAAACCCAGATATTTCATGTTGTCTTATTGCTGGCCCAAAAATAATGATGGACTCACATCAGTTGATTATTTAGCTGGGCAACCTTTTGGATTTAAGTAAAGCTGTAGAAAGTAGAGGTGTGCCGATCGATCGGTCACCGATCATAATCGGGCCGATTTCCGTGAAAAAGTGCATGATCGGTGATCGGCGATCATTGGCTCTTGTTGCCGATACCGATCATCTCATTTCCAGCCTGCCTGTGCAGCTGGTCTCCTCTTTCCTTCACACTGCGCAAACGCGCAGCAACAAATCCTAAGCGATGTGTAACTATAACGCACTGATTGAATGGGGAAGTTTGCGTGTTGCGACGGAAAATTGAAGCAGGTCAAAATGCATCAACACAACGAATCTAATACGAATAAAAACAATGAGATACTTGATGGAGTTTGGCTACATCGAGGCTCACTGCAGTAAAAAAGACATACGGAGGATCAGACAGCAGGTAAAGCAGCGCACAGCTACAAACACTCACCCGGATTAGCATGACGGTCAGAAAGCTAAACAAATAACCCGCAAAATTATTTAAGTCTTCGAGCTGCGATGTCAGACTCTGGTTCTGCTCTCCTGTTGAACCGCTGCTATGCTACAGGTAGTAATATCTGACAGACGGAGCTTCGCTTCTGCTCCACCTGGTGGTGACTCTCACACCGAACCTGCTTAAAACTGCAGCATCTAACCTAAAAAAATAAATTTTGCATACGTATTAAAACTTTGGCTGTCCTAACATGAGACAGATAATCTCTGAAAAAATAGTCGATCTCCTCCCTGATCTGCATAATTACTCCGCTCAGTCAGAAACAGCCAATCAGAGCTAGCAGTAATCAGCTAGCCGCCATGCTATCAGGAAGTTTTCATTCAGTAACTCTGGATTGTTTATTGTAATGGAACCTGTTTTTGCCTTTGAATGTTAAGTTTTATACTTGAATTTTTTTGGCAATGTTGAGAGGTTTTATTTTGGCTCTTTGTATTATTTAGCCTCTTCAGAGCCTTCATATGTTTTCAGTCTGTTAAAGATAGTATTATCAATAGCAGTACAATTTGCACAATGCCTGTTTTGTTTAGTTTTCTTCTTGAAAAAAGTTATTAAAAACAAGTTTTTGTCTAAATTAAGGTGAATTCATGGTTCCTTTTTCCACATAATGTAACCGGTAGTGTTTATGATAAAAAAAAAATAATAATAATAATTATGTGATCGGTATCGGTGATCGGTATCGATGATCGGCCCTCATGGGTGATCGGTATCGGTATCAGGAGGAAAAAACCTGATCGGCACATCTCTAGTAGAAAGATGTAAAAAAAAAAAAAAACATAGCCATGCCTGAACTTTATTTACTTATTTAAATCCCCAAAAATTAAATAAAATTCACATTACAAGTTAATATTATGTATTCCCAGCGATTCAAACTGTCAGCGAAAAACTGCAGCTCGGTCAGAAAGGTGACCACAGTTTCATTATTTCTGTTCTTTATTGTTTATTCGTAGCGCTACTAAATCACAGTCATTCTAAACTTACCACGTGTTCCTGGAGCTGATCGTAGTTAAACTCATCAAGCTCATCCGTACTGAACATCCGTCTGAAAACAGATGGCATGTTCATGGTCCACAGCTAAGCTATGATGTTTGCAATTTTCAGTGACGTAAATCACAAGCCAATCAATGAATGTGGTCAGCTGTCAATCAAATTGTTTCGGTGTCGTACCTGGCTCAGTCCTGCTAGTACTACCCCTGAAGTAGGCACTAAAATCTGAGAACAACCGGGCTGAGCCGTGTCGAATTTACTCATGGAAAACAAATCTGGCTGGAGCAGACCACATCCGAACTGGTTAGAGCCGGGTTAGTGGAAAAGCCCCTTAAAAACACCACAAAGAACTACTCACGGTAGTAGTTCTTTGTGGTGAATCACAAGTTAATGTTCATGAATCACAAGTTCATGTGTTTGGTCCTTTTGGTTACATTCTCCTTTTATGTAGATGACTGCAGTTTATAGAGACCATTTATATAGAAAGATCACTCTGTCTTGTTTTCTTGTAAATAGTCATGTTAATATTGCCAGATTCATTTCCAAATGCTGTTCTAAACATTCATTTTCTCTTGCTGTCCAAGTTCAGAGAGCAAAGTCAACTTCTGATTGCCTCAAGTGGAGCTTGTAATTTCAGTCTATGTTGTAACAGAAGTCGGATTCATTCTGTAGATCGACATCAAAACCTTGAGTCATTTGATTAGGCACAAACAGGCACTTCAATTTGACGGAAGCAGGCAATTCCGTCAAGTTGATGGGCACTGAGAAAATCTCACACATCTGCTCTGCATGAAGCCCAGGAAAATGTCTGCAGCATTTGCAAAAAATGCCACCCTTACTTCATACTCAATCCACTACAAGTTGTTGTATTAATAACTTTCCAGTATTTTTTTCCCAGTATTACAGTTCCAGGAAAGTTTGTCAATAGTGGCTGAGTCTCTGGTTTGTCAATAGGAGATAGATCTGGTGGTGGTTCAGTGCCTCCCTCTTCTGTAATTTTTGTGATGGCATGAGTCATCAGGTCTTCCACTCTTTGATTTTTTTTTTAAACTTTGAAATTGATATTTCTTTGCCACTTCTAAATGACCTTCATCTCTGCAGGTCACAGTAATATTAGCAAACAGAGTTAGCCCTCGCTTGTCTGGAGAGTTCAGACGTCATGTTTTTGTTAAAAGATGGAATTGTTACCTCTGATCACAACCGTGCATATATGCTGTACATTTAAATTTTGTTTCATTTTTTTGATGACTTTCATTTTTGAGTGATGTCACTTAAAATTAGTCTTGAATATACACTCCTTCATTTTGACTGATGAGGTAAAAAAATAATAAGCCATAATCCAGATTTATTGTTAGGAAAATAAAACATACCCTTCAAAATATTAACTTTTACCCAAATATACATCAAGGGGGTTATAAAAAACAAGTAGCTTACATACTGACTGCACATTTCTACTTAACACAAAACAGCATATGGCATTAAAACAATCTGTTTGTAAAAATACAGTGGGTTTTGTAATATCCTGCTATAGCTTACCTTGAAAAAAATCATTGTGGCACCATCTTCTACCACTCCATATTCAATCTTTGTTTGCTTGGCTAGGTCATCTGCAGAGTCAATGGGCGACTCCATCCTCTCCACAGTGAGGAAAGCCGCCAGGTTTGCCGTGTAGGAAGAGATGATGATGAGAGTGAAAAACCACCAAATTCCTCCCACAATTCTGGTAGAGAGGGCTTTTGGCATGAGCTCAGATCCTGAATGAAAGGAGCAGAAAACGGGGTAAGGCTGAGTGAAAGGCTGAATCAGAGAGGGAGCAGCACCACAACTAGTACGAGCCAGACCAGAGCATCTGCCATCTTGATAATTCATGCCAACGCGAATGCACAGAGTGGACAGTGTGTAGGTTGATGGAAACTGATAGTAGTTCTTATTCTAGTTACCTATTCTTATGTTTTATTGGACAAACAATTGTTATGTCCATCAGGTTATGCAACTTTTACTGGTAAAATATTTGCTGCCTCTGTTCTTGAAATAAAGAAGCTGTTGCAAAGTGTAATCTCAATGGAGTCACGTGAGAGATGAATACTTGTTACTTGCACCATTATACAATTTTTCCAGTTGTATAAGTAGCATAACTTACAACTAAACAATTTTGCATCTTTGTTGCATCTGGAAAGATACACATTTTAGTCTATGGGCCAGAGGTCAAAATTTGACATTTTTGTCCATTTCAGGGTGCCAAAGCCTATTGATATTTTTTTTTAAAGATACATATCTAGTTAATATTTTAGTATGATATCCCTTCCAAAATGGCAGTTGAGTCATAGTTATCAGCTCAGTTCTGTTTTTTTGAGATTGGTGTATGTCTGGTTTAGGCTCATGGTATGAGCATTTGTCAAAAGCCTATAATACAGTGTTTGGTATCATCTTAAAGGGGACACTCTTGGCTTTCATTTAAACCAGGTTTCAAGTGTCTCTGATCAACAAAGAGGTCATTAGACGTTGTTAAACCAAATATAATACACATTTTTCCCACACCTTT
>NW_006800491.1:194551-213100 GCF_000485575.1 Poecilia formosa | reverse complement strand
AAAATATATATATTTTCAGATGCTTAGGCTACTATTGACAGCATAATTCAGATTATTAAATTACATTTCTGCCAATAGAAATGTAATATAATGGTACCGATGGTACCATTATATTACCGATTACATTGACTTGCTATATCTACATTATGCTTGCTGAGGATGTTGATTTCAATCCAGCCCACAAATTAGTTCATTAAAAAATTAAATCAGTAAGATGTAACCATTAAGCTTTTCAGGTGACCAGCAGCATTGAACAGCCTTTGTTTGTCTGCTATTCATTTACTACCACATTTCTTTTAACCCAGCTGTACCTGAGAGGAAGTTTACTACTGCACTACTCAACAGACTAAGGCAGTGGTGTCAAACTCCATTCCTCAAGGGCCAGAGTCCTGCAACCTTTAGATGTGTCCCTTGTTATACACATCTAAATTCATTGGCTAAACTACCTTACCAGCATGCAGTCTTATTAGCAAAGCAGTCTTGGTGCAACATTAGAGCTTGCACATTTCTGAGTTCTTCAGCCTGTTGGCACATCAGGAACAGTCAGGTAGCTTGCATGCCAGTGGTGCTTGGGGTCCTCACATACAGTCTAATAGATGGACACATTTATAGCAAGATAATAAGCTATTAGACTATTAGATATGAGGACATAAATTTCTACCAGCTTGCTGGCTATATAGATAGGCAGACCCTATATAGATAGGCAGACCCTATATAGAAAGGCAGACTCCTAGAGCCTGTTGAGTATTTTAGTTGTTAACTCTTGTGTCCCTGAGGTCCCTGGATACCACTGGGATGAAAGAAATGTATCTAGTTTGGTCAAAAGGTGTGGGAAAAATGTGTATTATATTTGGTTTAACAACCTATAATGACCTCTGTGTTGATCAGAGAAACAAACTTGAAACCTGTTTTAAATGAAAGCCAAGAGTGTCCCCTTTAAGATGATACCAAACACTGTATTATAGGCTTTTGACAAATGCTCATACCATGAGCCTAAACCAGACATACACCAGTCTCAAAAAAACAGAATTTTTCCAAAGGGGTTGTTTACTTCATGAGATGATAACTATGACTCAGCTGCCATTTTGGAAGGGCTATCATACCAAAATATTAACTAGAGACATGTATCTTTTCAAAAAATATCTTTATAGACTTTGACACCCTGAAACAAAAAAAATGGTATTACAATTTACAACTATTACAATTTACAAAAAAATTGTAATAGTTTGAAGAGGCTGTAAAGCATTACACCATATAGCCTCATGCATAATTTATTATTTTCAATGTTTTCTTAACAGGTGGGTTTAGTTGGTGTTTGTGTACAAGCTTTGAGGAAAATATATTTACTGCATAAAGAAACATATCTGAATGGGTAGAGAGAATGTGTGTGTGTTTTAACATTTCTCACTTTGTAAGGCCCATTTTCCCCAACACATACTAATGAGGACCAAAGCCCAGGCCACATAAGAAAAAGTGCTGTTGAGTTAGGGATTAGGTTTAGGGCTAAAGTGTGACTTGTGTTTAGGTACTGAAAACTGTTAAATGTAGGACAAGGCCTATGGTACAAAATGGGATTCAATGTAACGTCCTTAGGAAGATATATATTGTATGAGGGTGAGTGAGAGAGTGTGAGTGTTTGAGGCTATTGAAATAAGGTGAACCTATAGAGGGATTATCAGTCAACATCACGTTGCGTCAGCAGCCACACTACTGCACATGTCATCTTCAGAAGGCAGGCAAGAATACTTTATTCTAACTATTTAAACTATTTACAATTTGGTTAAAAATAATTTACAACTTGCAGCTAATACAGATCATCTTTCTTCAACCAGTGAGTTAGATACTCATTGGTGCAACTCCCACACGCAGCTTTGCACCATCTGATGTCAGAAGTTTTAATTTTAGCACAGTGTCATTGAACCTTACATTTTAGGAAAACCCTATTCAACTTTACTGCTCACTATGTATATATTTGTCTTATTTAGAGGGACTTGACATATCAATAGCCAATGATCTTATCCTAAAGAAATTGCTTCAATATTGCTTGCAAGTAATGTCCGATGTTTGAAAAAATGTTCTCGTTATTTATTGACTCACCTGTATTTAGTGCTTATGGGTCATTAAGATGTATATCATTCACTAATGTCAGTTTGGCAGAATAACTTATTTTATCACTCTGTGAAAAAATGTTGTAGTACACTGACAACACACCAACTAATGTTAAAACAGCAAGATAAATGTGGGTAACCATGTTAACCAGTAAGTGTTTAAAGGCCGAATGGCTCTTTCTGAGGTCAAGTTGAACTGTGTTTATAACTGGTTTATAACTGTTGAGAAGGTGAAACAAGGGATTTTTCCCATTCACTAAGACAGAAAGCTGATAAAGAGAGCAAATAATACAAGGTTAAGAACTCTGTGCTATGCTCCTTTGGTGAGTCTCTATTTGCATTTCTACTTCTCATCAAACTTTTCTCTCACAGTCCCTAGAGTGAACTGACTAGTAGAGGAGGGAAGAGATGATAAACTAAGTGCAGCTGCTGCACAGTGGAACAGAGCAGGAAATGCAGGCCATAACACACTCTGTTCTCAGAAATTCTACAAAGTTCTGAAGGCTTTTGTGAGGTCTCGTTAGTAAACTAATCTTTTTTGTGTTTCTACTCAACTGTATACAGAAAACTTTATTTAATTTCCCTTTGGGATCATTAAAATATTTTTGAATTGTATTGTATAGATTTTGTCTTGACTTTCCACAAAAGTAATGGCATCTGTAATGAGGCAGTCTTTTGTTGTCTCTACAGCCTTTAT
Source organism: Poecilia formosa (assembly GCF_000485575.1). Classification (NCBI taxonomy): domain Eukaryota; kingdom Metazoa; phylum Chordata; class Actinopteri; order Cyprinodontiformes; family Poeciliidae; genus Poecilia; species Poecilia formosa. The sequence goes on along the minus strand of NW_006800491.1, from coordinate 210,295 downwards.
AACATCTCACAGCTCATCCCAAAGAGTAACTTTGTCCCCAAATCCCAAAGTAGGTGAAAATGAAGCTTGATGGATCCAGAGCAGGGCCGAAGAGCAGAAAGAAAAGGAAAATGTTAAAACATCTGTTGATTGTAATCCAAAGTCTTTCTGTCCGGCTCTCTCACAACACAGCCAGACAGAGATTTAAAGAGGAGCATCAAAAGCAAATGAGGTGGATTAGCAGTGCTTGCCAACAACTGATAATATCATCCAGGAGATGCTACTGTGAAATCTTGTCTCTGCTGCCTAGAAATTAAGCTTTTAGCATGTCATGACAGTCATTACATTGTCATGACATGCTGAAGTCTTCGGTCAGGGGTCTCTTCAGATTTGTTGCAAGGCTGCTTTCAGAGAACCTTCCTGCCCACAACATCACAACAAGTCTTTGAAGATATGTTGATTATATGAGTTATGTGATATGCATTTAATTTATTTTGGAATAAAGTATTTTTGAAATTAATATGAATAATTTGAAATTGATTTAGGTTAGTGAAACTTTATGCAGGGGCACCACCAGGAATCTTGGGCCCCATGGCAAAAAATTAAGTTGCCCCAAGCATTCATTCTCATTAGAGTGTAATAGTTAAGTGGAATGAATGCATGTCTTTATCTGGTTTGAAATAAAGTGTTACTACAATTAAAGTTACCCAACATCACCATCAACGACCCACTGTGCCCCTGTTTTTACCCAAATAAAAAGAAAAGATCAAAGTAACAAACAGGATTGGACTAGAACTTGACATTTTCTTAGCATGTTCCGTTGCAAGCACAGCTAGTAGACAGTTCAAACTGGAACATGTTACCATCCTTTGGTTCCTTATCCTCAGAAACCTCAGCAGAAAATGAACCACAGCCAGTTTGGAGAGGTCGGGTCCAAACAGTACCTGGTTGGGGCTGACTGTCATGTACCCAAGGTAACGTCAAGACCAAACAGCACGTCCCACAGATTTCTGGGGGAATAGCAAGCCACCACACAGGGGAGCCTCTCTACATTGTAGATCAATTAATGCTTGTCCAGCCTATTTCCACAACCTTCTGCTTCTCAAACATAGCTTCTTAACCAATTAGGTCAAAGTTTTCATTTAATTTAATCACTACTGTGAATAAAATAGAAATGCTGTGGCATTAGTATGGATGTAACGCCACAGCTAAAACATATATCCACATCACTATTGCAGAATTGGATTAATGCAGAACATTATTGTAATTCTAACTTTAATTATTCCTTTACTGTTGATGGAGAGCGGTTGCACAATATTGCATCACTAATACACTCGTGGAACATGTTCACAGTGATTTTAGTTAGGAATCATGTGATGATTTTAATAACCTCTATAAATGTTTGCAAATCTTCACCTAGGAGCCTGGGCCCTAGACCCAGGGCCACAAGTGGTTCTTTGGACTTTTCATAATGGCTCTTAATAACTTTGACTAAAAATGACAAATAACCAATTTCTGTTTTTAAATATAGGTTTAACAGAAAATGCACATTTTAGTAGTTTTAACATTTTTTTCATGGAGCAATTGCATTGAATGAAATTGATCAAAATTACATTAAAAATACTTTTATATGTATTTTTCTTGTCATTAGGTTGGTAACTCTGCATTTATTTATTTTTACATATTTTCCACAAATATCACCCTCCCATTGTAGAAAATGTATCCGTCTTTTTGCAAAAGTGTTACTTTTTCTTATTTTAATGTAATCAAAAAGAAAAATTAAAATAGCACAAAATTAAAATGATGGTTCTTTAAAAATGACATTTTTCCTAGAGTAGATAGTTATCAGAAATTATTAGCATTGTTGTATTTATTTCCCCCCAAGAGATATAACATTTGCAGCTCTAAACGACTTATTTTGCATGACTGAGGGTAAAACTGGCTCCTTGGACAGCAGAAGTCCAACGAGCCAGTTGCTCATTTTGACAAATGAGCAACTGGTTTTTGATATCTAAGTAAGATACCTTGCCTAGCTATAATAAAACAAACAAAAAAATCCTTTAATTAAGCCAGAATTATGTGTAGCTGTTTCAGTAGCCTGAAAAGCAGTAGTAAAAAAATGAGTGAAAAATTATTATTATTATTATTATTATTATTATTATTATTATTATACTCAAGCAATATAATTCTTTTCAAGTGCCTCATACAAGAAGTAAGAAACGCTTACCTAAACATTTACAGAACACATTTAAAATCATTATTACAGTATTGTTACAGGTCTGATTATTATAACCTGTCAGATTAGTAACTTCCTTTACTGAACTCTCAGATTTGCTGCTGATTCTTAATATATTGAAACTACTTTGAATCAAATACAATTTGAAAGAATGCCACATTTGACAAAGATTCATGCCCTGTAATTTGTATGATTACTTGCCCAGTACATCGTAAACCGTTCTGTTTTAAGATAGCAAATAGTTGAGGCGATATTTGTTCATATCTTTGTTTAGAAAGCTGTGTCACATTCTCAGTCACCTTCATCCATTTGATCCCACTCCAATACTCTGTACACACTCTGTATAATACTTTGTGTATGTGCACTTACCTGACTGTGTGGCTTAGGATAGATAGGGAAGTGAAAGGAAAGAGGTAATTCTAAGTCAAAGTCAAATGCAGTTGGGAAACATGCAGCAGCACCATACCAATTTATTGTTTGCATTACTTTCATTCCACTTAATCCGTTTTGCTGGACAACCTATAGAGCATCTAACTACATGCACAGAGGCCCCCATGCATGATCATGGGCCTGTTTCAGAGAATGCTTGACCCCCAGCAAAAAAGTGGGACATGTTCTAGAAAAGGAGGAGCAGGCAGAGGCGTCTACCTTGCTGCATGAGAGCTCCAACTCCGAACCAGAAACTATTAAGCAGCGTGAAATTGTTTTCCACTACATCAGAGTCAGGGTTGCAGGGATGGGGGTTATACCACTCGTAGGGACTAAACCTGTGATGATTAACAGAGAGCACACAAACAATGTTCAGTGTAGCTGCACCAACAACTGGACATGTACTGTATGGTAAAAGAGAGTAGGTATAGCCATTCCATCTAGGGAAAAATAAAGACAAAATATTGGTTAGCTAGTTAAAAATACACTTCTATGCTTTTATGTAAATACAGCAAAAAATAAAAAATAAAAAAAAATACAGAGTTTATTAAATTGACTATAATCTGATTAACATTCACACTTGTAGTATAGAAGGAGTTTCAGGTTTGGGCATGTGCTATGTTGACATCTATTTTTTACCACCAGATTCACTGTTTGAATCTGGTGGTAAAATAAAATCTCAAAATATGGCAAAAGACTTAATCTTATGCTGTGTTGTGCCAAAATCAGACAAGAAAACATTAGACTTCTGCTGAATGGAAATGAATAAAATTGATACATTTTTCATAACAGACAATACCATGTTGTGTTTGGTGAAAGCCAAACTCCTAATACATAATACCAAATCTCAAACATGGTATTCAAAGCTTTAAGATTTGGGGTCTGTTTGTATGGTTTTCAGCTAAAAAAGTCAATCCTATTTCCCTTTGAGAGGCAAATAACACAAAGGTAAAAACTGAAGCCATCTGTCAAACAGCTGAAGCCTGGAGTTTGGTGATTCAACAGGACAATGATCCCAAAACCTGCAACAGAGGAGCTGAAAAAGAAAAAAAACAGGAAATTGTAATGACCCAGTTATCTTCCATTACAATGAAAATGTTGTCATTTTCATTATAATGAAAACCGTTTGTCAACCTTATTGAACCGATTCAGCAGTCTGAAGGACAGTAGTCCAAAATTTAATGACAGGAATGTGAGAAATATACATGTACATATAAAGATGATTGACTTAAGTCATTGCTGATTAAGGTGGTTCTACTGTATAAACAACAGAGCTATGGCAAAGGACTGCATTATACTGATTTTAATGTTCCTAATCTTTGTCACCCTTTTTAATGGCCTAAAGGGAACAGAAGATGTTGGACTTCTACAAAGAGCCTCCAAAAACTGCATCCTCATCTGAATCTCTCAGGTGTTTTCAATACAAATAACAAAAGTGATTGAGGAGTGGCTTCGAATTAGAACTATTCAGATTCTAAAAGTAGCTCCTCATGTGGGCATGCTCATATCAAAGGCAATTCCCTCAGCAATTTAATCGATGGCTTCTGAAAATAACCCCATTGTCAGCTGAGAAAAGAACTAATAATCCCTATAATCTTGGAGGAACATTAATATTCAGCAGATGAAACGGTTCATTCCCATCGTGCCCACACTGGCTCTGGTGCTGCCTCTCACTCAGCCCACTTCTCAAGCAGAGAGATTTCTCATTTATTCATGTTAAATAAAAGCGACATTACATTAGTAAAGGTTGATTGGTCTACAATTAAACAACCTGACCTGATTTGAGTTGTACTACTTTAGAGGGAGGTGAGGGTGAGAGAGACCCGTCTTAATTCAAGCTGCTTAACAAACTCTAAGGTTTATCCAATCAAATTGCCATGCATTATGTAGACTCAGTGTGGGCCATGTTATTCTAATGCAAATGAAAAGTTAAACCCTTAAGTGAATGACCTTTTTTTATTTGCATGGAGGCTAAGGAAGATCAAAGTTTTTTTTTTATTTTTTTTTTTACATAGTACTGTGATTAAATTTTTTATTCAAGGCTCTACATGAAGATATATGACTGTGTTGATCAAATGGCAGAAACTTGTCTGTATCCTGTCATTGACAAATGGGCAATGACATTATAATGTAGTTAGAGGAGGTGTCCCTTTTGACCTCTGCTTCACTTAGAGGATATTGTGTGGTGTAGCTCCAAGGACCTTTGAATGCCCTCTTGATTTGAGCTTTAAAAGAATGATTGGCCTTAAATGAATCTGTCTGCTCTTTCAAATTTCCTCAGATTTGCTTGCTTGTCAATTTGCCATGCCAGATTGAGTTCAGGAAAACTGCAACCTTACAGTGGTACATGGATCTTCTCTGGAAGCAACACAAGGAGCCAAACACTATTCAGCAAGTATAGAGGTGATATGCTTGATTACATGCATGACTGAAGTTCTGCTTCTGGTGATTAGGTCAGCAGATGCTAAACCAATGCCGCCTACAGGAGACCAGTAAGTTTAACCTGTTTCTCATGGAAGCACTGCTTGGCCTATTTTCTGTCAGTTTGATCCAATTACCCTGCCCTTACACTATCTCATGTCATCAGTTCTGAGGAGCGGGATGGCGTTGGGGGGACATTGAGCAAGGTCAATACATAGATAAGAAGAGACAAAACGAGACAATTCACCTGCAGTTCAGAATCATTGTGAGTGTTTTATCTTTCTATGTGGGCCTAGTGAAAATCCTTCGATGACACTCTTGATAACGCCAATGTCAGAGCAATGAATCAACACTTACAATGCTTCTGTCAGAGGATGATGGATTTTATATATTGACACCTGAACTTCAAGTGTTATAAATTCTTCCGCAGAATGTGGTAGAATTTCACACTTTAAAACTACAACTAGGAGATCTAGTTTTAGTCCCTGGTAAGGCTTATTAAAGGGTTCTGGAGAGGAGGGTCCGTCGGATAGTCGAACCTCGGATTTAGGAAGAGCAGTGTAGTTTCCGTCCCAGTCGTGGAAACCGCTGTGTCACATTCTCAGTCACCTTCATCCATTTGATCCCACAGATTCCCTCCCATTCAATGAGGAGAAACCTTTCCAGGGAACTAAATTAAAGCTGATGGCCATAGAAGCCTTGTAATCACTCTTGGTGTCTATTTGCTGTAAAGACAAAGGGGAGTCGAGGAGCAGATGTGTGCCAGAATACCTTAGGATGATTTCTTAATAGCTTTATAAATCCATTCATGCATCACAGGCTACCAGCAGCACTGACAGGCTGCTACCAGCAGCCTGTCAGTGCAGTTGACGGTCCAGTTGGACCAGCTTTACACTCTCAGCAGGGTCCTGGAAGGTGTGTGGGAGTTCGCCCAACTAGTCTACATGTGCTTTGTAGACTTAGAGAAGGCATTTGACTGTGTCCCTTAGGGAACCCTGTGGGGGTACTCTGCAGGAGATAATCAAAGGGTCTGAGTTGCAGACTGTTAGGTCCCTGTATGACCAGTGTCATGCCTGACTTACTGTCAGACTCAATTCCAGTAAGAGTTGGACTCTACCGAGGCTGTCCTTTGTCACAGATGTTGTTCATAAAGTTTCTGGACAGAATTTCCAGGCGCAGCCTAGGTGTTGAAGGGGATCCATTTTGTTGACCTTGGGGTTGCGTTTCTGCTTTCTGCAGATGATGTGGTCCTATTGGCTTTATCAGGTTGTGATCTACAGCTTTCACAGCCGAGTATGAAGGCGCAGGGATGAGGATTAGTGCCTCCAAATTTCAGGCCATGGTCTTGAGTTGGAAAAAGGTAGAGCGAGTTGTTAGGTCTTTGTTATCCACACATAGCCAGATATCTGATAAACTGAATAGATTTTTATGCAATTTGGCCTTTAATCCACATGTAACTTCTGTTTAATAGCACTAAAAAAGGTTGATAAAACCTCTGGCTCAAGTGAAGATTTGCGAATACTAATATTTTCATTTGCGTGTAGACAAATTAAAAGACAAATGACCTCTAAACTGGAGATTTAGAGGTCAGTGCATTACAGTCTGGAACAAATAATGTCATATGTGACCATTGTTATTGTTTGACCATGTAGTGGAAGAAAGATGCCTGCTATCAGAGAGGTGCTAATTTTACTTTGTTGCATTTAATTGTTTTTTTATAAACTCTTTCTCCTTTGCAATTTTTTTGAGTTTACAAAGGAGAAAGAGTTTGGAGGTCAGCTGTTTTATACCAGCTATCTCTCCCAATGTGGAGGCACAATGCAGTTTAATGTCCACATGTGTCCACATACTTTCTATTACATGATTCTCAATTGATACTGTCTTGTGTTTTATAAACTTTATATTTTAACACGGTATTTAAAAGTAGCTCAACCTCTTTGTCTGTCCACACACAAAGTAATGTCCTGGTGGCATGTTTAATTCCTAACAGGAAGTTGTGGTTGTTTTGGAGGATTATGCTTTGCTAATATAGTTTTTATCTTTGCTCTACACTGCTCCCTATGGGTTTGGCATGTTTAAAGCAACGCTACGTGGTGTAATTCAACGGGTTTGTGTAGATTAACACTTTTCTTAAACTGATCAGGTGTGGACAAGATTATTTTATAGAAATGAATATTTCTGCTACATCGTTTTAAAAACACCTGACTATGTATGAACTAGGCCTAAGACATATAGCCTAGTGTGTTAGACACATAATGATAAGTAAATGTTATACAGCATGATAGGTTTATTGTCCACTTCAAATTGATCTTAGGTATGAGCGGATGTCTGTGTTTGGCTGCTTGTTCTGTATGTCTCTGTGTTGCCCTTTAATGAACTGACCACTCTACAATGAGCACCAAACACCAAACACCCTGTAAGGATGAGCAAGTATAGACAATGATGGATGGGTGGATTTAAATGACTATATATTTCAAAATCTAAATAATATTGTGAAAAATTTGGATAGTGAGAGATTCAGAGAGGTCTGTTAAAAGGCTGAGCCATTATATGTGTACAACGTATATGAATGTCTTTTTTAATTCATTTGATGCCTATGAAAAAGGATCAGAGTTGAAGCACATTCTCAAGCCCTGAAAGGCACATAATAATCAGATTTTATTACAACAAAGTTTTAACAATGTAGTAAGGGTGCACACTACTCACTAATTGTGTAACAAATAACTCCCTGATCTCTATTGTTGTTTTCTTAAAATTCTCTGCAGGTAAAGATTCAGAATATCTGATTCCCTAAACCTAATAACTATACAATGAACAGACGTCAGCAGAGCTTTGATGTCCACTTCCACCACATCAGCAACAGAAAACAGCAATAGAAACAATATTCCCCACTAACCCTGATATCAATGATGAGAAATAGACCATGTGGTGAGTAATCATTCAGCTGTGCATCAATGTGGAAGAAGCCCACAAATAAAAGAAAAGGGGATGATTTAACTCCTACACTACTGACTACTGCCTTTAGCTTGGTAGTGGTCACACTGACATAAACAAAACACTCACCCAGCACAGCACAAAGACAAACCACATAGATAACGTGTAATGTGTACAGAAACATGTAGTGAATAAAAGAAAATCTACTTTTGCTTGTGAGCTTTAAACCAGTCATTATGGTTTGGTTCTAAAAATTATGTTGGAATAACTGATTCATTAAATAAGTTATTTAATGAATAACTCCAATTCCTTTCTTGCAGCTCTTGGAGAGCTGGAAGAAAGGAATTGGAGCTCTCCACCATGAAATCGTGAAACAACAGAACATAAGATCACAATGTTTGGGTTTGAAAGGAACATTGCTTTGTAGAAAAAGCTCACAATTAAATACCTATCAATTGTGTGGACAACATGGCCTAAACCTTATTTAATTAATCTAAAATAAAAATATTATCTGTAAAAATGTTAAGGTAAATATAGTCCAGTTCATCTAATGCTGGATAAAAACCAACATCTAACCAGGAGAATCCAAATAAGCATATATAGTTTTATAAAGTTAAATAAATTTACAAAAATCCAGAGATCTTAAATTTCATCATGGAGGGAAGTAGAATCACTTGTCTCTGTTCACAAAGACTTCTCCCATCTGGACATTTTGTGGATTTGTGCTACCCATAATGCAAAGACATGCAACTATTGCCCAGCATGCATTTGTGTACACAGGAGAATAGAAGGTAAGCTGAAGGGGAAAATAATACACTTACCCAAATACTCTAATGGTGATAATAATTACAGATGGGTGCATATTCTGAGCCAACTTAGGTGACAGTTGCTGCTTTACATTCTCTTGCATGATCATAATGCCAGTAACATCAAAAATATGTGTGTGTGTGTTAACAGTAGAACTGTTGGCTTCATGCTGCAAGAAAGCCCTGTGGCCCAACAGTTTTAGGGTTAACAGGACTTTCTTTTCTCTTCTACTCTTCACCAAGATTCAAACTGCCAAAGTAGAGGCAATTTCCCAACCCTGCAAGTCCTTTTAGAAAAAGACTTGCAGAATGCTACAAAAACATACAACAAGCACCCAAGATGTATTATATTCTTTTTAAAAAATATAGTCTTGATTTTAGCTACACCTCCACAAAAACAGTTTGAATGACTCACTCAAAAACAAAGAGAATCATGGAGAACACTATGCGCCTGACAATGTCAAATCAGAACTCATTGAGTCTTTAGTGATTCAAATGTGCTTATTTTTCCCACTGTCTTTTAATATAAAGCACAGTTGAAATTATTTTCTGAACAACTGAATACACCTGCTTGATTTTATGATTAGGGGCTACAGAAGAAGATTACATATAAAACTCTCTACAAAAGAAGAACCGACTATAAAGTCTTCACCACAATCTAAGCCAGTAGGAAACAACATTCCTCTTTTGATTCCAGGATTTTCAAATCAAAGAATTTAAAAAATGAACTGATTCAGAGATCTGGAGTTTACATTCAGTCAACTTGAGCATGAGTGAACTTGTACGGTATACAGAATACCTTCTATAATCCACACACAGCATATACTTTCATGTATTTTTAAATCTATAGTACAAAGAAGACCAGGCCTTTACTGTCAAAAAACTTGATGGCTACAAAAAGGGTGTTGTTTATTAGCAAATGATATTTGGCCAACTACTAGAGGATCTTCCTGTTTATATCTCAGTATGAATGAATGATTTTACCCAGTTCACCAAGAAGTTTTTTTGAGCCTACCTGATTTACAATTTTGAAATCAAGACTTAAAATATTATTCAAAAAGTCTAATTTTAGCAATTGGTATACATTCCTCTCCCTTGTTAGCTAAAAATAGCAATTTCCTCAAGTACAGGTAACAGGCAGTGTTAACATATTTATCATGCCGAACCTTAGAGCTAAAATGCCAACTAATAAGTCTGGTGACAAAAATACTCCTGAGTCAGAGTCATACTGTATTTGAAGGAAGGTGAAGAAAACAAGAGAATAGAAAAGACAACATGAAGTCTAAGACACCAGGGACAGTGGAGGAAAGGTGGGAGAGGGACTGCCACCATTACATCACGCTTGACTCATTTCACACACTTATGCACACACACTATATGAGCACACAAGCTATGTCCAACTCTCCCAGACACATAAATATGGAGTGAAAATAGCTTCAAATAAATAAAACTAATGAATTCTGAAGTCTTTTTAAACAAAATTGCTTTTCAAGTTCCAGTTTTTTGTAGAAAGAGAGAAAAAAAGAGAAACAATAAATCATGCCAATGGAAATAATTGAGTTTGTTTTAATTTATCATCTGATTAATTGATTTATTGATTATTCTGAAAGGCCTATGTGTGAACATTAGACTAAATCCTTAAGTATGTTGAGAAGTCAACATAAATGACGTACCTTTCATTTTGTTCTGGTGAATAAAGTCTAGCTGCAGATGATGTTCCTGCAGGTTCAGATCTACCTTCATTACTGCTGAAGCAACAAAATACGGTTTCAGTGTTAAAACTAGATCAACCTGGGTTAAAGTTAAGACTGAAGACAGACTATCAAACTGTGCTCAGTGTGACACTAAAAATCCACGGAGATGCGAAGAGCTAAAGTAGCATAGCTGACATAAACTTTAGCTCCCGCTAACAGAAACATGAGGAGGGCAGAGTATCAAGATACCAGACATACAAAACGTAAGCTGAAATCATTTATAATTACTCCATGTCTCATTATAATCGGAGGGCAAAGCCTGCAGGTTTAGCTCCTACTTACTTCAGAGGACAGACCACCGACATAAATACATAGACGCCTCATGGAGCAGGTCGGCCCGTTGCTGCGATACGTAACAGCGTCCGCCATATTGAATTTGGAATATGTGCCAATAAGCTAATACAAGTAAATGGACCGAACTTCACAAATTGCCGTTCTGCAAAGTATTTTAAATTAATACCTGTAATTGACTCATTTTCTCACACACATTAATATATTTGGTAAACAAAGAAATAACTAAAGACAGAGTTTCTAACTTTTGATGTGATTATTTAATTGTTTTCTGAATAAAGAGCACAATGTTTTTATTTGATATAAATTATTCTGATAATTTTTATATTAACATTGATGAACAGACACTTACAGTGTTTAATTAAATAACATATTTACATAATTCCATAATTTAATGTACATTTAATGTTTCAAGACAACAAATTATTTTCTTGTATTTATTTTTTATACATTATTGAGAAATGACTTTTTATTTATAAATCAGTCATTATCAAACAATAAACTACACATTTTTCTTACTTTTTTCCTGAGAAAAATATTTATTACAGTACATCAACTCTGCTATTGACAGCAAAGAGTGAAAATAATTCTAACAGAGTAAATTATTTTTATTTCATTATATAAGCTACATTAATACAATAATACTTCAGATTGAGAATTTAAAAAATACACAAAAGTGAAAGAATAAAACATTTATTATACTGGGAACACTGGCCACAGGCTTCAGTCTGCTGGTCACACTGGGAGAACTCAATGACTTCTGAGACGTCCTGGTTCACAGGCTAAAGCCAAGGATAAAAGAGAAATTATCCAAAATGTAATAGAAAAAAAACATACGTTTCCTTCACATTCATAAAAAGACATTTTCAGCATGTTGGGCTCTGACTCGTAGCATCTTTATAGCTAAATACCGACATGGTGAAGCTGAGCTGGAAACAGAAGAACAGCAGCTCCAGCTCTGATCCTGACTGATCTTTCCTCACAAAATCCCCTGATCTTCAATGCACTTCTCCTCTAACAGCGGCTTTACATCAGCTCTCATTAGAAAACAGTATGAAAACGTTAGCTGCTACGCTAACAATCAGCGGTTACTTCGGCCCAATTTAGCTACATATTTCTCGGTTGTTTAGAAGCGAATTTCTGGCTGCAAAGTAAAGTAATTCTGATCTTTCATCCTTACCTGTAAAATGTATTGCCAATGAATCCAGTTTGTTTTGTAAAACGGTTGAAACAAGTCCTCACAGGACAGGACTTAAGGAGCTCCGATCCTCTGCTGCCACATAGAAGATGGCGGACGGTGTTAAGTACAACTCAGCGCTCCATGAGGCATCTACGTATTGATGTCTATGGGACAGACCACCGGGACGCTCCGTCTTGCTTCTGGGTTTGCCTGGCTATTTTTCCGGCCAGCGAACCATTCCGCCACCCAGTGGTCGTTTTTCAGACCACTTAGTCTCCTGTACCGCTCAAAAATGCACAATATGTCTGTACAGTACATAATTTTAGGATATTATAAGGAAGTGCTGAGATATTCCGTTTTCCACCGAACTAACATATTTGCCACTTCGGTACAAGCACAGTGAGAAACGTCAGACGATAAAAACACTAGACTCAGAGCAAAACTCAGATGACCCAGCTTTTACTAGCATGTAAACGCACCATCTACACACAAATCTGGGAGCTTCCCGGAAGCGTGAAATGAGTCTCAAAAATACTTACGCACTCATTTCCGGATCTGTGTGTAAATGGAGTTTTGTGTGTACCAGGCAGTGACGTGCGGTGAGGTTCACTGCTGGTGAGGCACTGACTTATGACTTAGACACCATGCATGTATTGGATGTACGGAAATTTCACGCAGGCATACAACACTGGAGGGCAAAAAGACTAACCTTTTACATGTCATCCATAGCCGCGTTAACTCAGTGAAACTTAGAAATGTAGGTATTGATTTCGTGCTATGATCCACAGCAAAGTGATCTGTATTCGTCAAGCTACGCAGACTCGCTGCCATAGCAACTGACAACAATGCCACTTCATGTTTTAGGATTTAACACCAAAAAACATTCAAGAATTTATTTTGCACACAGAACAGAACATTTAGTCTGTTGTTGTAGTATGTTTTAGGCTTAATGTTTAATTAATAAATAATTGCTGTGGTAGATTAGCTACCGCTTCTACTTAACTGAATTATTTAGACATACAAACTGCCCACAAAACGCACATAAAAAAACATCTTATTGCTGTCTTACCTTTACGTATCAATGAAATCCATGCACTGCTAATTCTGCACAAAAATATCCATTCATCCAAAGCCAAGTCTATCCTCGGCATGTCTTTTCTACTCCGTTTGAGAATCATCAAACTGTCTCGAAGCAAAACTTTCAGTTCGGTGTTGGTCTTCCTTTAGTTATNTGGTAGATTAGCTACCGCTTCTACTTAACTGAATTATTTAGACATACAAACTGCCCACAAAACACACATTTCATAAACAAAAACATCTTATTGCTGTCTTACCTTTACGTATCAATGAAATCCATGCACCGCTAATTCTGTACAAAAATATCCGTTCATCCAAAGCCAAGTCTATCACCGGCATGTCTTTTCTACTCCGTTTGAGAATCATCAAACTGTCTCGAAGCAAAACTTTCAGCTCCGGTGTTGGTCTTCCTTTAGTTATTATCTCCTGCTTCAATTGAAAATCTACTTTAGAAAACTGTTTAATTGTAGAAATGTAGTCTTTAATATTGACGTCGGAAGAGAGGAAAAAACAAATATATCGCTGCACTTTACTTATTTACTGTATGGCTAGCTCCATGGCTTGCTCACTGTGTCTTACTCTGCAGTCCTCCGCACACAAAACACGATAAAAACACAGTTGGTGACAAAAAAACCCCCACTGTACATTATATACATACGCGAAATTATGGAAAATCAGTCCATATATTAAATGTTTTCTAGCCATTTTATTGCCGGCGTACAGACAGGACGAACATGCTTCCATAGAATTGCAGCCAGTGCAGTTTGCGAGAGGTTGATCAATCCCAGGTGAGGCTCAGCTCACTGCTGCCTCACCGGCTTCGCTTCTGAGCATTTGAATGGGAAAATGCGAAAATAATAAGAATCGGTTAAGCAAAGTAAAAAATAGATACTTTATAGTTCAAACCACAAGGTGAAAATAGCAATATAAATGGTTTTATTATTATATATTATTTTTCCATGATTAGGTGACCTGACCGCACGTCACTGGTACCAGGTGACTTATGTGTACTTTTTCAACATGTATAGGTGTAGGAGAAGGTTTATTTTATTTTTAAGGTTTACAAATCCAGTATTACACACGCAAAAATCTTTTTACGGACGCACAAATCCTTTTACACACGCACAGATATGTTGAGACTATTTTCACTCCATACATAAAACCCTGAGATTGTTGAGAGTTCTGCAGTATCTCTGCTCAGGACCCCAGCACCTGTGGCTACCTGAATATTGTTGGCACCTCTATTTATTGGTTATCCCAAAACCTACAGTGATCTGGAAGAAGACATTTCATCTGTAAAACATGTATGTGAGTGGAACATGGAGACCATCTTAGTGGCTCATCACAGTTTGACATTGAAAACATGTAAGAGTGATCATATTGAGCCTAAAGTTTATTGAGCCTAAACTTTGATTAATTTCACCACTGTCACGGAGGACTATCATTAAAAATGTTCAAAGTCAGATGGAATGCATCATTGATGGAAACTAGACATGTAGACTCTGTGTGGAACTACAACCACTCAAAGTGACATGTTACCTGGCTATGACAAACAGCACACAACTGACACCCAAGTAAGCCAGCAGAATATACATCCAGATATCAGGTGAGAGTGGGTTGAGGAAGGAGAAGACCCCAGGGTTGGTCCCGTTGGGCTTGCGGAACAGTATACTTATACCCAGCGTCATGAAGGGCTTGGAGAAGTCAATAACTTTCTCACGCACATATGTGATGGCGAGGGGAGCCACTGCCAGATCAGCTCTCTGTCAACAGCAAAAAGAAACATGAAAAAGGATATGGTTTAAGTTACAGGTACAGAAAGCATTTAGAGGCAATTAAATTAAGACATATTTCTTTCACAATTTAAAATGTCTAAAAGCACTTTGCAAGAAATTTAAAACCCTCTTTTTCTTCTTTTTATTCATACTCTCACTGTTTCACTAACATTTTTCTTTTTCTGAAATCCTAAAATTTGTTATTTGTTTTTATGTTTTTCTCTTTATTTAATTTTTTCCCCCATCATATTTTCAAATATGATGAAAGTTGCAGTGTTGGCTGTCAATAAACCTAGCATGGCCTGGAAATTCCTAATTAACAATATTCTCTACATAGGAATGTGGTTTAAAGGTGACATAACATGTAAAATCCACTTTTTTAGCCCTTTAATACATTTTTGTGTACTTTGAGTGTCTAGGAGTGTCTATTGTTGTAGCATTAATATTTTAATAGGCATCTAACATACCTAAACTATGCTCCATATTTTAGGTAGTTATTATGGATGGAGAGAGTGTAAATACACTAATAACACCAATGATACATTAATTTGAATGTGTGGTTCAGCAGGTTTGTCGTCTTCATTCTGAGTCAGACTCTGGCTCCAACGTGTATGGATGCTGGATGGTCCAGATAATAATAATATATAATGCATTTTGGAATTGTGGTGGGATGGTGTTCCACCCTCCCCCACTCTGGGCACCAGGTGCAGCTAGGAGCGCACCGTTGATTGGTGGGCGGGGCAGGTGCCTTTATAGTTGGGCAGGCCGCTGCAAGGTGCGTGTGTTAGGATGGATTGCAGAGGTTCGTCCTCTGAGAAGTTTAATTTGTTCTGATTCAAGTTCATCGTTATATTCAATTAAA
>NW_006800491.1:186329-193872 GCF_000485575.1 Poecilia formosa | reverse complement strand
ACAAAAGGTTAAGGGAAGATGGCAGAAGCAGTGGGAAGAAGAAAGAACTGGTAGATGGCTTTATAGTATTCAAAGGAAAGTTGGTGCAATGAGGGCAACAGGAAGAAGTAGAAAAGAAGAAAACATTTTATCCAGATTACGTTTTGGTCATACAGGTTTAAACAGTACACTGTTTAAAATGGGGAAACATCCAACAGGTAATTGTGATCTTTGTTTTCAAGAAGAGACAGTAGAACATGTTTTATTGTTATGTCCAAAGGAGAGAAGGAAATTAGAATATAGACTTCTAAAGAATAAGTTACAGTTAAAAATACCAGATATTTTGAGATATTCCTCTTCCTCTGAATATTTATGTTATTTAATAAAATTTCTTAAGAAAACTAAACTGACAGAAAGGATTTAGGGTTTTTTTTTAGTTGCGTTCTGATCCACACTCCATACCAGTAGGTGGCGGTAATGCACACCATTAAGTTGCTTGCCAACCGCCGTTAAAAACAAAAAGAAGAAGAAGAAGAAGAAGGTGCGTGTGTCTTTGTTTCTCCCACTGTTGCTACAGTCGACGGCTAAATGTTGGCTTGTGTGTTTGGTCGACTCGTCTGCGATCGTAAGTGTCAGTTCTGCTATCCATGGCTGGGATCATGGTTGGTTTTTGGGTGCTACACCTATCATGCGTTTCTGCAGTGTTGCTCTGATGGCGTTGCCGGCTGCAGCTGGGGGTTCCTGTGGTGGGCGGCTTCCATCTGGTCCTCACCTGCTGACCCGCTTCCTCCCGGGTTAGTCTGCGTTTCCTTTGATTATAATCATGCCTCACTCTGCTACACTTCCAGTGTTTCAATCATCTGCTAGCTCATCTGAAGATCCTTCAGTATGCTGCAAAGTGCATTCTCTTCCACGATCATTTGGTGGGGTAGCAACATAAGATCCAAAGACCTAAAAAAGCTGAAGTAGTAAAAGATAAAGACAAGTGGTTCTGTTCTTGGAACTGCTTTAGAACTTCTGAAGGTGTTACAAATATGAAGTACATTAGGAACACTGAGCATCCTCTTCATGACACTATTACATAAGGCCATGTCTTCAGTCAGAGGTTTCTTCAGAAACACTAACACTGACTGCTACACATCTATGACAAGTCTTTGAAGAAATGTAGATATGTGTCAACAATATTTTATTTTCCTTTGGTAAATTCTTAATACATCCTTCTTCAGTTATCCTTCATTTCTTCCAGATGTCGAAATAGATTGAGTAGTTGCAGAGTTGTGATACAGCATTTGTGTTAACACACATAGTTGTCTCTAACAAAATGGCTAGTGAGTGCAGAGAAGCATTTTGTAGTTATTTATTGCTTCACTCAGGAAATATTGTACTGTAAGCATTTTTTATTTAAAACAGCCTGTGTCGTCCTGTTGACAGTTAATAAATCTCATTCTGGATTATGACTCCAGATGCTAATCATTCACAAAATGAAGGGGCTCATCCCTCAAATATATATTGTTTTTGTCTCATGAAGGTTGTTTTTCCATCACTAAAGGATGAACTGACTAAGCTGCATGCTCTGAAAGAGGCTATATGTTAAATGTGGCTGATAAAAAGCATTTATGATTCAAATCATAACTCTTAAGAATTGGAACAACATAACTAAATCACAATGTGTTTGTTAAACTTCACACATATCACAGATTAAAGACTATTTGTAAAATTGTTTTTGGATGTTATCCTTGAAGCTTATTCAGTGCAGTTCAGCAGTCCTGAGCCTGATCTGTCTTCTCTGCATCCGCTTCTCTCAACTCTTCTGAGACCTTGTCTGCTGCAATCACCATCTGTCTAAGTCAAGAGTAAGAAGTGGGGCAAACACACATGGAGCAACACCTCACAGTGGACTGGGCCCTTCATCCATGTAAAAACAAGACTATCTGTCACAATGGACATTTGCTACACTGATCAAGAACAGAAGACAACTGTGGAGGCGTTAAGGGCCACTTGACCCCTCACAGGTACAGCATCTAATGAGGTCAGATTTTGACTAATGGCCTTGCTGCGCCTGCTATTTTTCTGTCCATGTAATTGATCCTAACTGGGACTTTGCTGCAATGATCAACACTGTGAGCAGACTGCGTGCTCTTGTGTTTGTACTTTAATAAGCTCTGTGGGGGAAACAACTCATGAACTTCTATGCTGTTGTTGGAAAATTGTACTTTCTATCTGAGCCATCTTTACTTCCCTGTTTTATTTTTTTGGTGAATTGTTTTATTTAGCTTCACCCTCCTTTGGACTTCTCATTCTTTATGACTTACAACTAAACATTCAGTTGTAAGTCAGTACCATGTCTGACTTTTTCTCTTGATGTATGAAAAAGAAGTGAAAAAAATATATATGAATATTATAAGAAAGGTCAGAATATACAGACATAAGAAAAAACAATAACATATTCAGTATGGTTTCTTTTCTAAGATATGCTAACATCTGAATGTTGAAATTTCAAAACTTCCGGAGAGCATGGCCAGCTGTTTTCTGCTGGTTGTGATTGGTTGTTTCTGACCGAGTGGTGTAATTCTGCAGAACACAGGGAGGGGGCAGAGGAGCTCGATATTTTTTCAGCGCTTATCTGTCTCATGTTAGGACAGCAAAAGTCTTAATACACATGTAAAAAGTTTTTTTTCTTGTTTGTTTCTTTTTTTTGTTGTTACATGCTGCAGCTTTAAGTAAACGTTTAATGTGAGAATCCACTGTCTGGTGGAGGTTGAACGTGAAATATGAACGTCTCAGAATTGCGTGGCTGCGGTCCAACAGAGAGAGCAGAACCCGGCAGCTTTCACCGCTAGCCCGATGATTTTAATTATTTTTTAGGTTATTTAGCTAGGTATTTAGTTTCTGACCATCATGCTCATCTGGGTGAGTGTTGGTAGTTGTGCGCTTCTATACCTGCTGTCTGATCGCTCCAGATGTCTTTTACCTGCAGTTAGCCTCGATAAATCACCGTACTCCGTCAACCCTTGTTTTTTAAATGTCATATTAAATTCATTGTACTGACGCATTTTGATGCCCTGCACCTCCGAGGTATTTTTCTGTCACAACGGTAAAGTTCCACACGACATTGTGCCATTGCGCAGTTTGAAGGAAAGTTGGTGATGCGTTGCACATGGGGCCTCTGCAGGTTGCGAAAAATGAGATGCAGGTGATCGTTTTTTCTGATCGGCAACAAGAGACAGTGATGGACGATCACCGATCACACGCTTTTTCACGGAAATCAGCCAATCAATTGGCTGATGTTTTAAACAAGATGTTTTAAACATCTTGACTAGATGTTTAAAACATCTAGTCAAGATGTTTTATAAACTGGTGTTAAATATTCATTTGTCTGATTATGTTTTAAAAAAAAAGCACAAAAGCTGCCAAAGGGTAGTTTAAATTACTTACACAAATTAACCAAATCTCATAATTAGGGGTTGTGGAGCACGTGTGTTTATTCTGAAAATATCCAGAAATGCACATTTGGTACATGTACCTGTTCAGGATGCTCATACGGGAGCACATTGGGAAAGGCGGGTACAAAACTGCAGCTTTCTGGCTAAAATGGGAGAGTTGACAGGTATTGTACCAAACAATACAGTGATGTCTCATACCACTACACATGTAGGATGTAACTAAGGGAGAAGGAAATATGGACCAAACCAAAACTTTAAGTCAGAGTAGCCTATGCAATTTTAAACAGCAATAGCTGAATCTGATCTTTTATATTTTTAAATGTCTGCACAGTAATAATAAAAAATAAAACCTCAACTAAATATTGTAACTCACAGTGATTTTAAAACTTAGCAGTTTCAGAGTTTAAAAGGGTAAACTATGTCTTTGAATTTAACTTGCTTACAGAGTAAATCTGAGCCGTTTAAGAAGATGTAGTGTTAACTTACAGCTGATTATCATACCAAGCTTTGTTGGTTATTCACATGCTTTTCTTTGGTCTCGGCCAATTAGCTGAAAGTTTGAAGTAAACACATGGCTCATTTACATTCCCATCACATAACTCAACCCATGCTATAACGGACTGTTGGAAAAATTAAAAAGTACTTTGGAGATGACAAGATCAACCAGAAAGATACCAGTGAAAAGAAAACAACACCAGGACTATGATTATATGATTGGAGGCATCCATGTCTGCAGGAATATTTTTCAGTTTCTCTGGGTGAATTGCAAAACTTTTATTGTTTATAGGAATATAAACAATAGAAAACTAAAATCAATAAATTACTGCTGAGCATGATATGACGGTAAAAAGCGTAATCAGCCTGACTTACTGTAGATAGCAACTATAACACAAAAATAAAATAATTATTGACATCGGGCTTTCTACAGGCTCAAAGCAAACATTATGGAACATGTTGCATTTTATGATGTTAATGTGTTAACTTAAGTTCGGGAGCAGGGCCACGCCCAAACCACACCTCAATTTTTTCCAAACAGCCTATTTATAATCTGATCAGCCATTCTTTTCAGTCTGTTACATTCCATCAATGTTGCTACATTCATTATCAGACTTGTAACGATTGCTTTGGCAATTATACTCACCATGGAAAACGCCTTAACAATCCAGCTCAACCCTTCTGACTCGGATGATCTCTAATACACTCCATCCACTGTCGAAAATTCCCCTCCTTCTGTTGCTTCAGGTTGCAAAAGCCTGTGCTCCGTGATATTTGATCCTCAAACTCAGTCTCACACTACATCACCTACAGTTCATCTCTCACCTCCAACAATATCCCAATCCTGTGACCATGGACCACTTCAAGGTGTCAGACATCAAGCTCATTCTCCCGGGCCACAGCGTCATTCCAGAGCCTCTCAACCAAATGACATAAACACATCCACATCTCAGCCTTCCTCCTCAGGCATCCCAACATGCCAACTTCAAAAATCCTGGACTATCGCTCGCCCTCAACGCTCTTTAAAAGAGAAAGGCATCCCATTCAGCTGCTCAGACAACAAATTAAGACTCTTCCTATTGCATTCATCCTCAGTACCTCAATAAAAAACAGCATCGCCATCATCCAAACATCCTGGCCTTCTGGCTTTTTCCTCAACTTCCGCTTCTTCCTCCAACATTTCCGGTAATATTATTCCATTGATGGCTGTTTCCCAGTTCTTATCCACCGTTATTTAATCCCTGTCCTCGCAGGCTTCACAAAATCCCTGTGCACATACATCCCTTCATTCCTTCTACTATGTGCCTCTCAGTCCATTTTGGCTCCAGCTTCTCTTCAAAACCTTGAAGCACAGTGAATCCAGCTCAGCCAATTGCTCCAGGATTTCGTCCTACATTTCCATCTAATCTGTCCTTTCCCCCACTTCCATCCCTAAGCTCCTCCGTTTCCTGTCCAAGGTGCAGGCCATCTTGGACAACCAGTCTGATCCTACTCAAAGGACTCTCTGACACGCTGTTTGTCTTTAAATCCGTGCTGGAGGTGCTACTGTTCTAACAGGTATTTGCACGATCTCTTTATTTATTTATTTAATTTAGATTTTTTTTTCCTTTAAAATGTATTTTTGTTTGTGTGAGGTGACTTTGTGCCCTGAAAGCACATTTTACATAAAATATAGAATTATTATTATTATAAATACTTATACTGCTACAAATAAGGACATTGCCATGGTTACTGCTTCAAGTGGTGGTAGACTTCTGGGTATTTATACTAATTTACATTAATATGTATTTGTGGGTGGCGACAGGGCGGACCAGCAGCTGCTCTATTTCCCGCAAATTAGGATTTATAAAGGAAAGGTGCGCGGCCACGTGCGTGCGCACGGTTTTATACATCCGGATTTTTTTTTTGTGCTCCGCACTTTTCTACATTTTTCCGTACTCCAAGATTTAGTGTGAAAACTACGCATTCTTTTATGCATGAGGCCCCAGATGATGATGTTGTGGCTTTGTAGTGTTAATTGAAAATTTTTGAGGTAACTACATATGTGGAAATAATATAAGGTCCATCTTAAACAAACAATTTTCTTGAGTAACAAAATGGGAAACTGTCTAGTTTAGGTAACAGACAGACAACTGTCTAGTAATTCTAACCAAGCACGGATGTCTGGCTCATTTCTAGATAAAAATTTCCAAAAAGCCCTAAGGCATGTGTCAAACTTTAGGCATACCTATTTCTGGAGCCCTCCAAATCTCAGAGGGCCACAAAAATAGAATCACAGTTGTGTGCTTAAATATTATTTTATAAGTTAAACTATTTATTTGTATTGTGCCAAATTACTTTGGTGTGAATGGTTAAATATTTAAAATATCTGTTTGTTAAAAGGTCAATATTTCATGCCACAACCAGCCCTTTCAGCACATTCATGACCATTTTTATATTGATGTGGTCCAATATAAAAATGTGTTAGACATCTTTGCCCTAAGGTGCCACCTTCATCAACAACTATGATAGTACAACACCCTCCTGAATCATACTATTCAGGAGAAAGAAAGTTTTGTGTCCAGAGAAGAGAGCATTTTGCTGCAAATTGTACAACTGTATGAGAAATGTCTCCTGTACTGACAAAGTCTTAAAGGCCACTAAGACAGGAAAAACACATCATACCAAAGAGCACGGGCCTCACTGCACAGTTTCGACACTACAACTTGGAGTACGGAAAAATGTAGAAAACTGCGGCGCACAAAAACATCGGCTGTATAAAACTGCACACGCATGTGGCCGCGCACCTTTCCTTTCTAAATCCTAATTTGTGGGAAATAGAGAGCAGCTGCTGATCCACCCTGTCGCCACCCACAAATACATATTAATTTAAATTAGTATAAATACCCGGAAGTCTACCAACACAGAAGCAATAACCATGGCAACATCCTTGTTTGAAGCAGTTAAAGTATTTATAATTATAATAATTATTATATATTTTATTTAAAAGGTGCTTTAAGGGTACATAATGTCACCTCACAAAATAAAAATACATTTTAAAGAAAAAAAATCTAAATTAAAAAAATAAAGAGATAGTGCAAATGCCTGTTTGAACAGCAGCACGTTCAGCCAGGATTTAAAGACAAACAGCGTGTCAGAGAGTCTTTGAGTGGGAATATGGACGTTTATTCTAAATAGTAGAATTGTGTATGAATTGTACATTTACAGAATAAAGATACTTTATGTCCATAAGGCGTATTCACAAAGCGGGCGGCTGGACTGAAGGATGGCTGCAGCTGGACCAGTACCAGTACCGGACGGCTCCTTCTTTAAATTTTGCTCAGAGATCCAGGATGATCAGTCTGGATTAATCTAAACGCTCATAAACCATCATCATCATTTCCCATCAGATCAATATGATCTCGGATCAATTGCTCCCTCTGAATCCTTCTGTTGGTGATGTTCTCCATCAGAACCAAAGGGCTCCACAATTACGCGTCTCACCTTTGCGCAGCTACTTACATACGTGTGATTGCATACACACCTTGATCAGCTTGCATACACACCTTGATCAGCTTGCCCATGCCTGCCCTTCTTGCTCTGTTTTTGTCCTGTATTTTTCTATATTTTTGGAACCTTTCTTTGCA
>NW_006800491.1:167278-176143 GCF_000485575.1 Poecilia formosa | reverse complement strand
TCATAATAATAATAATAATAATAATAATAATAATAATAATATATTTTATTTAAAAGGTGCTTTATGGACACATAAGGTCACCTCACAAAAATAAAATGAATAAATTTTAAAGAAAAAAAGTCCAAATAAAAAAATTAATAAAGAGATTGTGTGAATGCCTGTTTGAACAGCAGAGCATTCAGCCATGATTTAAAGAGGGTCCTCTGAGTGGGGAATGTGGTCGTTTATTCTAAATAGTGGAATCATGTGTATAAGTTGTACATTTACAGAATAAAGATGCTTTCTGTCCATAAAAGCGAATTCACAAAGCAGGCGTGTCTCGACTGAATGATGACTGCAGTTGCACCGGTACCGCACGGCTCCTTCTTTAGGTTCTGCTCAGAGCTCCAGGATGATCAGTCCAGGCAATCTAAATGCTAATAAACCATCATCAACATTTCCCAGAAGATCAATATGATCTCTGATCAATCACTCCCTCTGAATCCTTCCATTGGCGATGTTCAGAACCAAAGCACTCCACAATTACGTCACCTTCACGCAGCTAATAAGCTTGATCACCTTAAAAATAATCAAACATGTCTGGAGTTAATCTGCTGATCCAACCATTTTTTTCTTATTTTAGTGAAAATGAAATTACACCATAGATGCATTTCATGCACTTTGATGCACAAAGCATTTCCAGGCCAGCCGAGAAAAAGTCCAGCGTGTCCTGGGTCTTCCCCGGGACCTCCTCCCGGTGGGACGTGCCCGGAACACTTCACCGGGGAGGCGTCCAGGAGGCATCCTGACCAGATGCCCGAGTCACCTCAACTGGCTCCTCTTGACGTGAAGGAGCAGTGACTCTACTCTGACTTCCTCCCGGATGACCAAGCTTCTCACCCTATCTCTAAGGGAGAGCCCAGCCACCCTACAGAGGAAACCCATTTCAGTCGCTTGTATCCAGGACCTCGTTCTTTCGGTCATGACTAGACCTGTTGCGATAAACGGTAAATGAATTAATGGAATGATAAATTAAACCTATCAACCTCATTTTAATTATCGGCTTTATCGTCTCTTCCTGCCTTTTTTTCTTTCTTTTGATGACACTGAATGAAAAAAGGCTCAAAAAAGCTCTCCACTGACCCTCCCTTCCTCAGTGTAATGTCCAGCACACACTACACGAGTTGTCGGCCCATTTTCAAAACCTGAGACACCACACATTAGCCGACAGAAATCCTAGGTATAATGGTTCGATCGGGCTTGTCGTGCCATGTGGTGTCCAGCCACATGGGCAAAAAATAATGGCTACAAGTCCAATTAACTAATTTTAAAACCAGGCATTAATCAATGCTTTACTAGAATCTACCTGTGATGCATGTGGCTAGAGTTAGCGTAAAGTCCTGACTGAATGAAAATCATTATAACCTATTTATGTCACCTTAACGAAGAACAGCTGAAAACTTACCAGGTTTATCAACTGCTGTAGCAATTTGGCTCCAACTCCTCCCCTTGTCATTTCTATATTCTTTGCACGAAATCTTGAATAAACATTAATGTTTCCACATATCTCCAAAGTCCATTGGACTTCATGTTGCGCCGTGTCAGCTGTTTGGGATTTCCCTCCGTAATTTCCCCTCAGAAAGCGTGGAGGAGAATCTGCGCTTTCTGATTGGCTACCTGTCACATTCAACAGGCTGCGTTAAGCTCCCAGTCGGGGAAAACCCCTGATTTAGATCAGAGCGGCCACTGCCATACACTGCAGGATGATCGGTTACGAAATCACCAGCGACAATCTTGGAACGCCCAACGTTGTAATTATGTTACAGGAAAAGATCTCGAGTGAAATGTTAATTAAACCCACAACTAGTCTAAAAACAACAAATTTGCACTTCTGTTTAATCCAAATTAAGTCAGCAGCTCCATCAGGCCCCCAAGAGCTTCAGGGTCCCCACAAACGCTAATATTTTAAAACAGATCACAGATACATAAATGTAACAGACCACAGATACTTGTTTATTGAGATGATCAATGCTGTTAAATTTGATTCAATTGTTTAGCCATACATAAATTAAATTATTTTAAATTGTTTAACATTTAAATACAAGATTTTAAGGAGCAGGGAAGTTTACTTTGTAAAACTTCAAAGAACAATATTCATAGTTAGATTGTTTTGTTACCATAGCAACAATCTGATGCTGT
Source organism: Poecilia formosa (assembly GCF_000485575.1). Classification (NCBI taxonomy): domain Eukaryota; kingdom Metazoa; phylum Chordata; class Actinopteri; order Cyprinodontiformes; family Poeciliidae; genus Poecilia; species Poecilia formosa. Next base: position 173,965 of record NW_006800491.1, on the reverse strand, counting down.
GAGTTTAATCTTTGAATTTACAAATCCAATTTAGTAAACTGCGATTATAACTTATTACTTTTTAGGCTGGCCAATTAAACTACTCCCTTCTCCCATATTTCACTAAATCTAACACAGAAGCTGTTAGAGGTGCTGATATTTTTAGGAACAAAAGGGGCCCCTAAGTCAGATTCTGCTCCAGCCCTCATACAGCCTTGGACCGGCCCTGCATGATGAGGTAATCTGCTGCATTATGCAGAAATGCGCAACAAACGGGAGATTTAATTCAATGCTGCTAATGTGACTTTAGTAACTCTTTCATTTCGTGTCTGTTGAGTTTTTAATAAGAGTCACAGAAAATATTCTGGTTGATCGAGTTTATGGGACGAGCTTCTCAGATCTCCGTGTGGCCGCGCATATTAACTCTAAGACAACGCATTTGATATCGTTTGATGCATCGTGTAACCGGAAAAATAATACTTAAAATAATATAAAATCTGCGTGATGCGTGACTCCGAGGAGAGCGCGAAAGCTCCTCACCGGGCTGAACCTGCATGATCAGGTTAGCGCTGCTCGTTATCCACAAACGCTCCGGCCAACCGGGACCACAGACATAAACTTTACAGGGAAGACGGACACAGAGCCACACGATGGGCAGCGTGTTGAGATGTAAACGCCCCATATAATTGTTCGTTCACAAAGATAAATTATTCTCACCGCTCCACAACGCGCCTCTGAATTCGCTACAAGTTATTCCTGCGGTTCACATTGAGCTGCGCAACCAGAGCTAACGCGGCGGGTTTTAAACTCTTACCTAGAGTTCTCCAAAGGATCATAATTCCGCACAGTAAGTTGATGTAAATATCCACACAGGTCAGCCTGTGTCCAGTTTGAGTGAAAGGAGGAGCGCGCGATCCTGCTGAGGTAAAGCAGCGGCAGCGCGTGAGGCAAAGCGCAGAGGCGCCAGCTGTGTGATTGGTCCGCGTCGGGTTTAAATGCATAAACTATAAACCTATCTATTACAAACCTGTCCTTAAGAATAAATCTGCTCTGCTAGTGAAATGCTAAGAGCAAAAGAGACGCTTGCAGCCCGGCTTTAAAAAACAAACAAAAAAATTTTATTTTTTTTTTTCCTTTCCTAGTAACGTAAACAAGCAACGCTTAGCCTGGCGGCGGGGCTAGTAAAGCATGGCGGGCCGCCAGGCTTATAATACACTGAGGGAAACCCTGATATATATATATATATATATATATTGTTCATAGAAATAAAATAACAAATTGGGGCCCTGTCAATTACAAAATTAATCATATTGTATTTTAGCAGTAAAAATTGTATGTTCCCACTCCCAGATCAAAAAACACACATAAATATTTGCCCTGAACCCCCTTGTATCAATGTTAAATGGTTCGTTCCTGCTTGGAGCGCTTGAGAGTGACGCTGTTAGCAGCAGTCAGTGGAAGACAAGAACGACTGTAGCAGTTACTATGCTGCTAAGAAAAGTTATAAAATCAGGTTTTCAAAAAGAGAGAGAAGGAGAGAGAGAAAAAGGCAAGAGTGTTCATTTATAACCCAGTTTTTTCCAAGAGAGGTGGGTAGATTGTGTGAGATTATCAACCATTTAGCATAATTAGCTTAGCTACAAACTACTGTTTGCCTCATTTTCACTAGAATGTAATGAATTAATTATTCATATATTTAACTTGTCCCTTGTACCTTTTACCTCTTAACAACAGATGAGTCAGTCAGCAGCAGCTCTAACCCACGTCCCTCCTGACCCATCCTCTCTTGAGTGAATTTAAAGCTGCAGTATGTAACTTTTTTATAAATATTTTTTCCACATATTTTTTTAAAACTGTCATTATGTTGTGACAGTATGGTATGAGTATGAGTCTGTGAAAAATCTATTTCCTCTGCCTTCCCAGTGCTAGAAACAACCAGTCAGTGGCAGGAGAGTTTTAGTGCTGTCAATCACAATCTCATGTGGTGCTGCTCATCATTCCTCCTCCTCTATTTTTGCCATGCTGCAGCTAGCATAGCACAGAGCTGTGCAGATTCAAACTGTGAATGCTCAGTTTAGTTAGCATAGCTACCACTGATGGCAGATAAATGGTTTCTTGTAATGATAAGTTGTTTCTCCACCATTAGCACATTTAGCAGTGAGTGAATGAGGCTAATTGACAGCTCTAACAGCGTCCTACTAGTTCTGATTCGTTGTTTGGTCAGAACGGTGCACTACTTTAACCAGTAATAGTAGTTCAGGAAGGAGATGGAGGAGATTGATTGTTTTCACAGATTATATGTCTCATAACAAACTGCTATGACAGTGTTTTTCAACCACTGTGCCGCGGCACACGAGTGTACCATGAGTGATCGTCAGGTGTGCTGTGGAAATTATCCAAGTTTACCTACCGTATTTTCCGGACTATAAGCTGCTACTTTTTTCCTACACTTTGAACATGCGGCTTTTCTGTGGATTTTTCTTCAACCACCAGGGGGCTCTTTAGCAGAAAGTGAATCATTGGAAGTCAAAATTGGAAATCAAAGAAGAACGTGCTAATTTTCATTTAGAACAACCACATGCTAGCAGCAGGCACGATGGAGAAATGTTTTCAAACTCATATGATGCAGCTTTTAAGTCGAGGAGTATCGATCTGGCAGCACAGGAGGGAAATAAAGCCGCTGCACGTAAACTCGGCGTGAACAAAACTCCAGCAATTAGGATGCAGCCCTCTGCTGGGTCCTTATGGAAAACTGAGAGCGGCAGAGATACCAGCGGCTTATAGCCCGGTGCGGNAAACACTGAGTTCTGTAAGACTGAAAATGGACTATTTGTCCTTAATATCTATTTTTGGTGGGGGGAACTTTCAAGCCTGAGAACATCTTTCCAAATAGGAAGAATGAGGATGGCAGCATCATATTGTCTCAGCACTTTGGAATTGTCTTTGCAAAGATAGTACTTACGTGGTCCATCAGCTCTTTAACAATGCCATTCCACTGGCCCGTGTTCTCATCCTGTGCACCATATTTTCCATCTTCCACCAGGCGAATCTCATATGTAAAGCCCAGGATGTTTGCCAGCTCTCTCAGTAGGTCAATGCAGTAGCCTTCAAAACGGTCGTTTCCATAAAGTGGGGTGTCAGATTTCTTGAACATCACATATGGCTCCTCCTGTCAGGGCAAATAGTGAAAAGATTAGTCCCTGAAACACTTGGTATCTTTTACACCCTGTTAAGGCCTGTATGAAAGTTCTTCAACATGGGAAATGGACTTTTAAGCAATGCAAATTAAAAAAATAAAATAAAAAATCACCGGCTTTGCCAGTGAAGCAAGTGTGATACTGCTGTGTACATGTCCTTGGCAGAAGAAACTCCTGTTATTGATGTAGGATGGGTGCAAAGTGAGACATGGCCATAATAAGAGATAATCCCTCCATATCAATGACTTTGCTCCTCTCAGACACATAAGGCTAGCTTTGGTCCCAGGCCCAGCTTTCTGGAGACAACATTCCTTGTTAATAACATAAGAGATGTTGATAGATGGACACAAAAACACAGAGCAGAAGCTGGTACACTCTCTTTGTTCACATGAACAGCTGCCAAGATTGTTAATGTCTTTTTTTATACCGTTTCCTCTCTAGCTCTATTGAACAGTTCCTCTGCTCCATGTCCCTCCACAGGCCGCCTCTCCACTTTACGTCTGTCTTTGTTAGCCTTAGACCCCTTGTCTCTCTGATATAAATCACAAAATATGCCACCTGCCAGGTGTTATCATTTAGCTGTGGCATAACTAAAACCAAAAAATGCTGAGCTCCACCACATTTTATTCTTATAGTAATCAGTAAAAAAATAAAACTTATCTAAACTAAACTAGACTAAAATACGTAGTAAGGGCCATTTATTACAAAATCTCATAAATCTGTCTCCTCAAACTCAAAAATAAAATGATTATGATGCACATTTATTATGATTGATAGTTTGTGTGTGGAAGCAGCTCTTGTGTGACCCAAAAAACTTAAAAACCATAAGGGGTCAAGAGTAACCTGCGGAGATTACATTTAGTTTTAGTGAGTATAATATTTCACTCTCTGGCAAATTTCTAACGTATTAATGTTATAAGGTGAAACATGCACCTCAACTTTTGTTGCTGATAAACAGTCTACATCGGTTATCTAGAGTTCTATCTATACTGTATGTTTCTGTGTGAATTCTGACATGCAATTTTTTAAGTTCAGGATTATTTGGCCTAAAACTGTCAGGCCTCTGTGGTCAAACGATTCTTGGTAGAACTTCAACAGATTTAAAAGCACAGCGCTCCCTTCCTCCACACCTCTTTCTGCCCCCCGATCACTTGGTGGCCAGTCAGGAGTTATTGCAAGTGTTGCTGTGGTGACTGGCTAGCATTGCTCGAAAGCATTATTCAGCTTTACAAATGTGTGATTTATTTGCAATGTGTACACAGAGGGGAGTGGGTGTCCTCTGCCCTGACTATTCCTGGAGGACCAATTATAAATGAAAGCAGAAATATACATATTTTGTTTTTCCTTACACATGCGTTTTCATCAAGAAATTTATATATTTTGTTTTGTATTTTCATTATACATGTTTGTTATTTTTTCATTTCTTCATCTCCTCTTTTTTTAGTTTTTCTTCTACTTTTCCTTATGCATTTCTGCTTAATTATGCAAATGTGGAGGGTGGTGTCTTAACACTTCAGCCTGTTGGTTGGTTAGCATCACACTTACACTGGCATCTTCAACAAAGATGCCAGTGAACTGAAGATCAGCAACTTTATTAGAAAATAATTCTATAACTCCTGACTTTATTGTTTTTGTGAGGAAGCTCAGATAGAACATGTGTTTTAGTTCGAGGTTCTCATGGACTCAGAGGTTCACCACCAGTGTTCAAAAGATCCTTAAATAGTTTAAGTTTGTTGTTGAGTATTACTCCTTGTATTATGCGATTTCTATTCAGCATTACTTTTGTCCCTCAAGGCATACCGTAGTTAGGGCAGTGATGACATCATCACCTTGCCGTAGCCAACATTGCTGATTTCTGGTGGAGAAGTTTGGTAACCGAACCACTGTGCTAACACGTGGGAAAGACTTGAAAGACGTGTGTTCTCCTTATAAGTGCATCATTGATGAGTAAGTTGCAATATTTGAGTATTTACTGCAGCTAAATAAGTGATTTGAAGTTTATTCATTTGCTATTATTTCACCTGTTAAGTCCGAGCTATCTGCTATGTGTGTATTGTAGAGCATTGTGCTGAACATACAACTACTTTGACTGGAGTAGATGCATGATTATTAGTTCACTGTGGAGTTAACTTGCCTTAGTTTGCTTATTAATAGTGATTTTGAGGCTGAGCTTATCTCTGTTTCATCTATTTCCTTCTTAGTTTATCTAAGATATTGTGGCATGGAGTAATGTGTAATGATAGGACACCTTGAATTTATTTTCTGTAATTTTGTTTATTCTAGGAAACCACACACACCTTGATATAGACACACATTTATGCCCATCCATGTTCATTGGATCAAGATCTGTGATACAGTTTGGAATACAGAACAGTTAAAGGAATCCTGACTTATGTCTTCATTATTTCATCTGCTGCATCTCATCCAAGCATCTGGTCCTGAGCTGAATCCTGGTCTAAGTGGTGTTCTGGCCGACACTACAGGTTCAGAGTGGTGACAAACCTGAACAGTGCCTTACAGAGTCCTTCAACTCTCGAGGAAACTCACCGACAATCAGGTTTTTCATAGTTTGGACGAAGCAACCGATGAATTGGCTTCCGATTGAAGCCAATTCATCAGAGTCCTCTGGTGCTTGCAATACACTCATTTTTAAACAGTGAGAGTATGAATGAAAAGTTAATGTACCTCAGTAACTCAGCTCGCAACTAAACTCGTTATAGATTAATTACACAGGCGCTATTACTTATGTCAGTGATAATTTCTGGGTTACAGCTACTGAATACCTGGCATTAGGATTAGAATATTACATCAGCAGTGAAAAATATGTTTAAAACCTGCTTAAAGGTTATCATGTTGATTCAAATTCATTTAAATTCAAATTCAAAAATGGCATTAAATTCAAATTTAATGTCCCAAAGGGACATTAAATGTTTTTGTAACTCATTAATTCTTCAAAGAGTTATTATAGATTGTAATGGCTGTTGGCATGAAGATCTCCTGCAGCAGTCTGTATTACAGTAAATCTGATGAAGCTTCTGACTGAAGATGCTCTGCTTTCCCAAGACAATCTAATGAAGATGATAGTCAGGGATGTCCATAATTTTCTTGATTTTATGAATAATCTTTCTTTGCCTCATCATCTCCAGAGGTTCCACAGTCGTCCCCAGAACAGAACCAGAACAGAACCAGCCTTCTTTATCAGGTTGTTGAGCCTTTTTATGTCCCTGGTAGCAGCCCCAACAGATGACGGATGAAGAGATGACGCTCTCAACAACAGACTGATAGAAGATCTGCAGCATCTTGCTGCAAACCTTGAAGGATCTTGGCTTCCTCAAGAAGTCCAGTCTGCTGTACTCGGCCTCTTGTCCATCTCTGATTCAACCAACAACTGCAGAGTCATCTGAGTATTTCTGCAAATGACAGAAGTGCTCTGTCTGTGAGAGGATCTACAACTTGGAACTCACTCCCTGTTTCTTTAAAGTCTGTAACCAGTTTTAGAACGTTCAAAAAT
>NW_006800491.1:151454-163620 GCF_000485575.1 Poecilia formosa | reverse complement strand
GAGAGCGGCAGAGATACCAGCGGCTTATAGCCCGGTGCGGCTGATATATGTAAGTTTCCGGGGAGGGGAGAGGGGTTCAAAAAATTTGAAGGTACGGTTTATAGCATGGTGCGCTCATAGTCCGGAAAATACGGTAATTGGTTTTAAAAGATTTTTTTGAAAACAAATGAATTATCTGCAAATAATGCCATCTTTGAGTGTCTTTGCTGTAATAGTGACTAGCGGCGTAATCATAATCTAACTTATGTTTTGTCTCCATAGTGACAAAAACCACTGACTGTGGCCCCCCCAATAACTTATAATAAATTCAATTAAACGACTCCACTTAAATTGCCAGCACTTCCCCTGCTGGGGTCTGAACGCACAGCTTCACAAATTCCTCCTGGTTCGCATCTGCAGAGAAATCTATGCCAGTTCATGGGCAGTTGGATCTGTCTGATCCAAACCGATCCATTGAACTTTTGTTTTTTAAACGCATTTAGTTCAGTGTTGATGAGATGATATTCAGAAAGAATCTTTTATTGATTGATTTTAGTTGCCTCTGCGATGAACTCTTTGCATAAAGTTATGTCCTTGTATGAGGGTATTAATTACAACCTGTCAAATACGGAAAATATTCTGTTAACGCAACCTCTGGCTCAGATGTTGGACAGAATTTTATTTGTGGATAGCAGCTGAACCATCCAGGTAAAAAAAAATCATGGTGAAAAAAATAATATACTTAAGTATATATTAAATATGTTGCTGGGATCAGGCACAGATGATGTCCGAAGTTGTCTTTGTGAATAAAAAAGGTTTTATTTACCTTAACCCTCACTCCCAAAATCATCAAAAACGTCTGAAAAGGCACACCCAAATTAAATCAGCTGCTGTTCTTGAACAATTTGTAGTACATGCAAAACCTTGGTCTCTTTATGAAGATGACAAGCTAAATTTTCTATTTTTGCAGTCAAAAATACTTTAACTGTAAGTAGTTTGTAGCTATTACAATTGTAACACAAAAGAAATAGAAAAATTTTGCTTCACCCAGATTTTTCATTTTTATTTCTTGTAAATACACATAGAGTTTTGAATGTACTGATTGGAAAATAAGCAGGATAAAGTATTCTGCTTGTGGATTTCAAGACTGATCAAAATAGCAGAAAAAGAAATGTCATTTTGGACATGTTTATTTATGAGGATGTAGAGGTTTTGTCCAAATGTGCCATTTGGAGTCTCCATTTGGAACACTTGGACAATGTGATATACAAGCTTCAAATGACTGTCTCTCCTCAGTGCTTCTACATACAGTCATCAATGAGGCTCTAATGAAATATAATGCCCAGAGGAATCCTCTTGTATTACTGATAGCGGAAATTACTTATAATTATATAAATAAAATAGCATATCTTGGGGAGGGGGGGGGGCATATAAGCGTACAGTCAGACTTCCGCCCCCTTCTTGCAATACACTGTCTGCCCCCCCTCAGCACTCAACTGTACACTAGACCCCCTTACCATCTCTTCTTTGACCCCCCCACCCTTCTAACTATACGTTACCCCCTCCCCCGCACTTTAACGATACGCTAGCCCCCTCCCTTAACTTCTCTCCTTCACCCCTCTTTCTTCACCTCTGCTATCCCCCCTTCTAAGGATACGCTAGCCCCTCCAGACCGCCGCCCCACCTTCTCTCATTCTTCTTCAAAACTCCCCCCATTCCTCCCACGCTCCATTCTCTCGGCCCCCCATTCTCGCTCTTCAGTACACTTAACCCCCCCCCTCCCCTCTTGCTCTGACTGTAGCAGTGGACGACCAAAAGTTTCCGGTATTCTCAAATCCAAAACTTGTCAGCAGTCTTACGGCCATGATCATCCACTCCGGTGAGTTGTGAAGTTCTGCTGAAGAAACACATCCAGTTTTGACATGTTCTGACAACGTGTCTTTCCGTGGCTCTCCATTGGTGAGAAAAAGTCCTGTAAACACCGTTATGCATGAGGGCGCACAGAGCCTGACTTTGACGCAGCAAAGGCACACACATTACACGTGGTTACGCATGCAGCTGGTGGATTCATGTCAAAACAAACCCCAAAATGCTATATATCCTTATGACAGGACATGTGTTGGCTTCACATCGGTGGCTTTAGATTTAGTTTCTGAGTTGACAAGTCAGAAATATTCCATGTCAAAACGAGCTCAAGTCGCTCTCAGGATATTATTGGCTCAGAAAAAGCCATTTCATGACATTATTGGTCGAATGCGGTGTCAATAAAAATGGGGCTGGGGTGGGTCTAGGCTGTCCAATAAAAGCGTCATAATGGACACTAGCAGAGTTCAAACCCTTAAATCTCAGCCCCAGAAAATACAATGGAAAAACGGCACCGGGTGTCGGTGTGGGTTAATACAAAAACTCAGCTTGTCACACTCTGTGCTTAACACTCCGCAGCAGAACAAAACGGTGCAATGCCTCACAAAAAGGCACGTTCGAGGAACTCTGTGGACAACACAGAGACAACACAGAGACTCCAGAGAACACAGAAACCTAAATAAACACAAAAATGCAAATCCCTACAGAGACTCAGAAAGAATGCCACATATGGGAGAGTTCCAAGGCAATGATCACTTTCTTCACAATCTTCATTAGCACCAAAATATTTAAATTAAGGAAAAAAAAAAACAAGAATATCTTACATTCATAAACTCACTTTCAAAGTTCTAAGGCTGCCAGAACATGAAAGATTAACACAAAAAAACTAAATCATCTTTGTTTCACAAAATAGTTTCTTAGTACAGTTTTTCTAACTCGCTTTGGTGCAATTCTCAGAACAGAATTGGAATTCTCAAAACTATTTGTTTGTTCAATCTTCAAATAGTTTTGTCACTTGTGCACATCAAAAAAGCAGTTTCTCATTCCTTTGAGCAAGTTACAAATGCTTTTGTACATCATGCAAGCGATTATGTGCACGTCTCTGCTTTTTCCTACATTTTAATTGCTTTAGTCATATTGATCAAAATGTATTAAATGGGTCTCTGTTAAATAATTTTGACATCCACAACATGTGAGCATAATTTAATTCTCTAAGTTTTACAGTAACATGTAAAATGTTTGAACAGGTTGTCATAATGTCAAGTTCCCATCAGATGGTTTTTAGAAGTCTGTCCTGAATTTGATTCCAGGTCAATCCTGAGTTTCTTCAACGTAAGCATTAGATCAACCAATGATCAACCAGTTTTCTGAAATAGTTCAAAGGTACATCCCATGAACTATCAAATGGCAGAGCACAATGTAATGGAAGGACAAGGATTTGGATGGCATCAACAACCAGAAAGAAGAGGATGAAGAGCGTGACAGAGGAGTCAGAGAGCAAAAAAGAATAGTCAGAAGAGGCTGAGGACATAACATCACTCCATCATCAGGATATGGTTTGCAATCCACAACAGGATGCTGACAGAATTCCTCTCATCCTGCTCTTCTTTCTTTAACCCCCTGGAGAAATTGTTCTTAACATGGAGATGGAAAGTCTAACAACACTGCACTGTAATTACAGCACTGCATGTATAGTTTTCCTTAAAGAGATTGTCTTATGTTCCTATAGCTCCTTTTAGTTTTTTCTTTGTCATAGTCTGCCAACACATTACACTAAAATCATGAATGTGAATTTTGTCCAGTTTCTTGCCATTGATACCCCACCATTACAATTTACAATTCTTGACATCAAAAGTTTAGCCAAAGTTCACAATAGAATATCCCTCCAGACTACACTGTTATATTGACAACATGACTAATCAATTTGTCTCTTATCTGAACACAATGAAACAATGACTTATCATTCTGAGGCGCTGACATGTTCACTGAAACAGATATTTAATTTTGAGAGAAGTAGTGAGGATTTTGAGAAAGAAACTGGTTTTTGCAAGTAATATATGCTGTTTTGTTTGTACAAGTTTTTTGAGAAATGCATTTACTATTTTGCAAATTTTGCAAAAAGACCAGTTGGACCAGAGTCAGTGTGGAACAGCAGAAATGGCTTAGGAAACACAAACATCAGTTTAGAGCAGATAACCAAAGTAAGCATTTATAGCATTTATAAGTCCAATCTGTGTTTGTATATTCTTGGAAAACTCAAAGGTAACCAAGATTCTGTGTATATTTGTAACTGGTTTTCACCTATGTGCACATAAATAAACCTAAGTTGTTCCTCTGGAAGCTAAATTGGATCTACTTCCTGCTCTTTAGGACATTGCAGAATTCCATCTCCAGCCTAGAGGTACTCTATTTACCCTGCAACATTATGCCAGTGATTTCCAAAGTAGATAAACTGTTGATAGGCCAAGATCCTATCAGTAATTAGATCATATTTTATAGTTCATAATCCTTGAGAAAATGATGAGACGCTGCATGAAAGTGTGCATCAATCAAATGTAACAAACCCAATTATTGTCATCCTTCCCTCCTTTTTCCTCGCTGCTCACAGCCATCACACAGCTCCCCATGACTCAATCCTGATATGGCAATTACAGCTGCAGAGAGTCTTTGCTAATAACTGCAATCCAATCACTTCACAGCGTGTGTGGAAGGAAAGAAGGCCCAAGATAAATAATGACAACCCACAATTTACTTTACACTGTTATTTTTATGCTTGCTTCCTGAATAACAGGATCATCACTGGTTTTAATTTAGCTTGGAGCTCAGTTTCTTTCCTTTGCCATGCCTTTTGGAAAGCCCAGAGTCTGATTCTTGTTTGGATTGATAAAAATGTGAAAAGATGTCCAAATACAGGAGTGCAAATAAATCAAATACGTAGCTTATGCAACTCTATGATAAATAACAGCTGTTGATTTTAATGTCCAGTGCTGATATTAGGATTTTTTTTCTACTAAATGCAGTCTAAAGCAACTCTTTCTGCAGAGGCTAAGCCAATGCATTAAGCCACTGAGGTGGTACACCGGGGTAAAGTTGACACGCTGATTACCTTGTCAACTGAATTAAAATCAGAGCCGTGTTTGATCGTTGTTCAAGTCATCCATTTATTTTCTTTGCATCTTGGCAATAATCATCAAAGCCAGAAAATGTATCTTTTATAACAATTCCATTCATCAAACACTTGTTGACAGCATCAGCATTCAGCAGTCAAAAAACTGTTTCCCATGTTCGGGAGGAACACCCGTCTTCACCAACAAAGGTTCCTATCAAATAGATCGCTAATGAACCATGTGACCAAATACCATTCACAAATATGTTCATTCATAATCTGCTCCTACACTTTCAGGTCACATTGTTAAATACCAATTTGATTTAAAAAGAAAAGGGAGATATGTCAACCTGCTAAGACAAAGAAAATTTATAACTTGACAAGATTTGCAGATTAATTTTCAACCTGCTGTGGAACTTGCTAAATTTACTGGCAAACTATTGAAATTTACAACCACGGCTGCCACCATAGCTAATATGACTGTAAGTTTATGTAGAGAAATAAACACACACAAAAAGATTAAATAATCGTCCAGCAAAACCAGACATTTTTAAATTGTGCATGTCATTAAGTGAAATAAGCATCTGAACCCCATTGCCGTTGGACATCAGGATCAGATTTCCTGTCATTGTCCAGCAGGTTTGCACATTTCAGGAGGGAAACTTCAATTTCCTGGAAAACCCAGTTGTAGGTCTGTCCAATAACTTTTTGTGGGAGTGAGGTTCGAACACTGACTGGGTCACTCCATAACCTTATGTTGTTCTTCATTAGCAGCTTGTTGCTTTGTTTGAATGTTTTCAGTCTTTGTCACACACGTGCATTATAAGTTTTGATGTGATTTGAGTTATTTATTTCAAACAGGTTTTTTAAAGCAAGAAAACAAGCAATCAATAGGACAGAGAAAACGTGCATATATAAAAAAGAACAAAATAATTATTGTTCTGTTTGAAAAGGAGTAAGAATAAGTGAACACTTACTTAATCCTACCCCTTATCTCAATTTAATGAAGTTAGTTGTTCAATATTTTATGGAACATGTCAACATAAATTTGCCCTGGAGCAGCTGGAGCGGCCATCCACCCTTAGCAAAGATTCAGTCTGAAAGTCTCCACACCTATAGTTGAACTTTGGGGATAATTTTCTTTGGTTCTGACTCAACAATTTTGTTCGTCTGAACATAGCAGGTTGAGCTGCTATGTTAGAGCTACAGTATTCTTATAATTGTAATTATTAATTACTTACAACCTGAGATGGACCAGTACACATTTCTTGCTGCAATAATAACTCACTAATGGCAGTCATTATTGCACATAACTGCCATTATTATGTTAAACCTTCGTTAGGTAAAACATACTAATACTGTATTGCTTTCAAAACTGCCTTAAACCCTTTGCTAAGTCAGTCACTTGATCTGGATGGAATTACACTGGCCACTGGTAGAACATGTGTCATTATTGTCAGTCAAAGCAGTAGACGTTGTGAGTTTACTGAGTCACAAAGATAGAATATAAAATATATTTAAACAATAAAAACTGCTGTGCAGTAAGGGCAACATGTCAACAGAAACACCATCCATCCATTATCATACATGCTTATCCCCAGTGGGGTTGTAAAGGGTGCTGGTATCTAAGTGGTCAACAGGCGAGAGGCGGGGCTGGACAGGTGACCAGTCCATTGCTGGACAACATAGAGACAGACAGGACAGATCACACCTAAGGAGAATTTAAAGAGGTCAATCAACCTGACTGTCATGTTTTTAATAAGTGTCCAAAAACATGGACACTTATTAAACTTGTGGGAGGAAACTGGAGTACCCAGAGAGAACCCATGCACACCAGGAATGCAGAAAGACCTTGGGACGAGATTTGAACCCAGGACCTTCTTGCTGCAAGACAACAGTGCTACCAACTGTGCCACTGTACAGTTATTCTGAGTTTTGGATGCAACATTTTCTTTGTTTTTTAAAAGAATTATTATAATAATAAGAGGTTCGTTCATATTAACTAATGGATAAATGGTTGCCACTTCTTTCATAGATTTTTTTTTAATATTGTTTATTTCCTTTTAACTCTTCTTCCAGTTTCTTTTTAAAGTCTGTTTGGCTGTGAACACAACAGTTTGACCTCAGTCACATGAAATAAGTCTAGATTTTGCTATAATTTTTATTTTTATTTTCTTGGGATTTGCAAAGTTCACAATAGAATATTCCTACCAGGTATTTATAAAAAATAGTGTACTCCAAAGGAATTTGCAACCGAGTTGGTTAATTTTAAAATATACAAAATATGCATGTCAGTATTAAAAAGACAAACTGTTTACAGTTATTGACAATGAAAGCTGTGCAACAGCAGATATGTGCAAATACTAACAGAAATGTTGACCAGAATAAGTAACGTGGTGCAGATACCAACTTATTAAACTTGCTGGAGAAAGTGATGGTTGGCTTCTGGGAAAGAGGATCTACTGAAGGAGGTCTCCAGTTCAGCAACAAGAGTGATGCTGCAAAAAAGTCCTTTCATGTGCTGCTTTAAGGCTGAACTACTGTAATTCATTACTATCTCAGGTCCAAATCCGAGGCCATGGTCTTGAGCCGGAAAAGGGCAGAGTGCCTTCTCTGGGTCAGGGAGGATGTCCTGCCCCAAGTGGAAGAGTTTAAGTATCTGGGGATCTTGTTCATGAATGAGGGGAAAAAGAGAGCGGGAGATCGACAGGCGGACTGGCGCAGCGTCTGCAGTTAAGCGGTACCGGTCTGTCGTAGTGAAAAGAGAGCTGAGCCAAAAAGCGAAGCTCTCGATTTACCGGTCGATCTAAGTTCCTATCTATGTTAGTGGCTGGTCTTAAGCTGTTTCCTCCGCGACCCGACCTCGGATAAGCGGAAGAAAATGTATGGATGGATGGATGGATGGATGGATGGATGGATGGATGGATGGATGGATGGATGGATGGATGGAGGTCCACAAGAAACACTTAAAATCCTTGAGCTGATCTGAAATGCTGCAGCAAAAGTTCTGGGGCTTCATGCATAAAAGAGTGCCCAGTTTTCACACAAAAACTTGGCGTATGGAAAAATTTAGAAAAGTGCAGAGCACAAAAAAATTCGGATGTATATAGCCATATGCAACTGTCCTTTATAAATCCCAACTTGCGGGAAATAGAGTGCAGCTTCTGGTCCGCTCTGTCGCCACCCATAAATACATATTATTGTAAATTATTATAAATACCCAGAAATCTGCCACCACATGAAGCAGTAACCATGGCAACGCCCTTGTTTGTAGCAGTATAAGTATTTATAATAATAATAATTATATATTTTATTTAAAATGTGCTTTCAGGGCACATAAGGTCACCTCACAAAAATAAAAATAATACATTTTAAAGAAAAAAAAATTAAAGTTAAAAAAATATAAAATAAAGAGATCGTGCAAATGCCTGAACATCATGGCGTTCAGCCGGGATTTCAAGACAAACAGCGTGTCAGAGAGTCTTTGAGTGGGAATGTGGACGTTTATTCTAAATAGTGGAATCATGTTCATAAGTTGTACATTTACAGGATAAAGATGCTTTATGTCCATAAAGGCGCATTCACACAGCATGCGGCTCGACTGAAGGATGACAGCTGGACCGGTACCGCTTGGCTCCTTCTTTAAGTTCTGCTCAGAGATCCAGGATGATCAGTCTGGATTAATCTAAACACTAATAAACCATCATCAACATTTCCCAGCAGCAGATCAATATGATCTCGGATCAATCGCTCCCTCTGAATCCTTCCGTTAGCGATGTTCTACATCAGAACCAAAGCGCTCCTTATTTACACGGCTCACCTTTATGCATCTACTTTTATACGTCTACACACCTTGATCATCTTAAAAATAATCAAACTTGTTTGGAGTTAATCTGCTGATCCAACCCTGTTTTCTTTTTTTTAGTGAGAATGAAATTACACCATAGATGTATTTCTGCATCTTCGGCGCACAGACCGATGCGTTACATCTTTATGGGACAAAAACTGAGAAAAATTATTTACATTGGAGTGAGGTTTTAACATCTTTTTATTTTTATTTTCTTTATGTTGTGTGTGTGTTAGGTTATTGTCTGAGGATAAATGCAGTTCGATTTCATTGTTTACATTTAAACACTAAAATATTAAAATCATGAAAAAAAANAGAGTGAAAAGGAATGGTGAGAGTACAGGGCCCTGTGGTGCTGCTGTGTTGCTGACCACCTGGTTAGACACACAGTCCTTCAGTCTCACAAACTGTGGTCTGTTTGTGAGGTAGTCATGGATTCAGGGACCGCATGCATAAAAGACTGCACAGTTTTCACATTAAAATTTGGTGTACGGAAAAATGTAGAAAAGTGCTGTGCACAAAAAAATTTGAATGTATAAAGCGGTGGGCACGGATGTGGCTATGCATCTTTCCTGTATAAAGGAAAATAGAGCGCAGCTGCTGGCTCGCCTGTCGTCACCCATAAATACATATGTAAATTAGTATAAATACCCGAAGTCTGCCACCACGTGAAGCAGTAACCATGGCAATGTCACTGTTTGTAGCAGTATGAGTATTCATAATAATAATAATAATAATATATTTTATTTAAAAAGTGCTTTATGGACACATAAGGTCACCTCACAAAAATAAAATGAATAAATTTTAAAGAAAAAAAAGTCCAAATAAAAAAATTAAGAGATCGTGTGAATGGCTGTTTGAACAGCAGAGCATTCAGCCGGGATTTAAAGAGGGTCCTCTGAGTGGGGAATGTGGTCGTTTATTCTAAATAGTGGAATCATGTGTATAACTTGTACATTTACAGAATAAAATGCTTTCTGTCCATAAAAGCGAATTCACAAAGCAGGCGTGTCTCGACTGAAGGATGACTGCAGCTGGACCGGTACTGGTACCGCACGGCTCCTTCTTTAAGTTTTGCTCAGAGCTCCAGGATGATCAGTCCAGGCAATATAGATGCTAATAAACCATCATCAACATTTCCCAGAATATCAATATGATCTCTGATCAATCGCTCCCTCTGAATCCTTCCATTGGCGATGTTCTCCATCAGAACCAAAGCGCTCCACAATTACGTCACCTTCACGCAGCTAATAAGCTTGATCACCTTAAAAATAATCAAACCTGTCTGGAGTTAATCTGCTGATCCAACCATTTTTTCTTATTTTAGTGAAAATGAAATTACACCATAGATGCATTTCATGCGCTTTGATGCACAAAGCATTTCCAGGCCAGCCGAGAAAAAGTCCTTCCAGTGTGTCCTGGGTCTTCCCCGGGGCCTCTTCCCGGTGGGACGTGCCCGGAACACCTCACCAGGGAGGCGTCCAGGAGGCTTCCTAACCAGATGCCCGAGCCACCTCAACTGGCTCCTCTTGATGTGAAGGAGCAGTGACTCTACTCTGACTTCCTCCCGGATGACCAAGCTTCTCACCCTATCTCTAAGGGAGAGCCCAGCCACCCTACGGAGGAAACCCATTTCGGTCGCTTGTATCCAGGACCTCGTTCTTTCGGTCATGACTAGACCTGTCGCGATAAACGATAAATTAATTAATGGAATGATAAATTAAACCTATTGACCTCATTTTAATTATCAGCTTTATCGTCTCTTCCTGCCTTTTTTTCTTTCTTTTGATGACACTGAATGAAAAAAGGCTCAAAAAAGCTCTCCACTGACCCTCCTTTCCTCATTTCCTTAGTGCAATGTCCAGCGCACACTACACGAGTTGTCGGCCCATTTTCTGCGTATATTTGTAACTGGTTTTCACCTATGTGCACATAAATAAACCTAAGTTGTTCCTCTGGAAGCTAAATTGGATCTACTTCCTGCTCTTTAGGACATTGCAGAATTCCATCTCCAGCCTAGAGGTACTCTACTTACCCTGCAACATTATGCCAGTGATTTCCAAAGTAGATAAACTGTTGATAGGCCAAGATCCTATCAGTAATTAGATCATATTTTATAGTTCATAATCCTTGAGAAAATGATGAGACGCTGCATGAAAGTGTGCATCAATCAAATGTAACAAACCCAATTATTGTCATCCTTCCCTCCTTTTTCCTCGCTGCTCACAGCCATCACACAGCTCCCCATGACTCAATCCTGATATGGCAATTACAGCTGCAGAGTCTTTGCTAATAACTGCAATCCAATCACTTCACAGCGTGTGTGGAAGGAAAGAAGGCCCAAGATAAATAATGACAACCCACAATTTACTTTACACTGTTATTTTTATGCTTGCTTCCTGAATAACAGGATCATCACTGGTTTTAATTTAGCTTGGAGCTCAGTTTCTTTCCTTTGCCATGCCTTTTGGAAAGCCCAGAGTCTGTGATTCTTGTTTGGATTGATAAAAATGTGAAAAGATGTCCAAATACAGGAGTGCAAATAAATCAAATACGTAGCTTATGCAACTCTATGATAAATAACAGCTGTTGATTTTAATGTCCAGTGCTGATATTAGGATTTTTTTTCTACTAAATGCAGTCTAAAGCAACTCTTTCTGCAGAGGCTAAGCCAATGCATTAAGCCACTGAGGTGGTACACCGGGGTAAAGTTGACACGCTGATTATCTTGTCAACTGAATTAAAATCAGAGCCGTGTTTGATCGTTGTTCAAGTCATCCATTTATTTTCTTTGCATCTTGGCAATAATCATCAAAGCCAGAAAATGTATCTTTTATGACAATTCCATTCATCAAACACTTGTTGACAGCATCAGCATTCAGCGGTCAAAAAACTGTTTCCCATGTTCGGGAGGAACACCCGTCTTCACCAACAAAGGTTCCTATCAAATAGATCGCTAATGAACCATGTGACCAAATACCATTCAGAAATATGTTCATTCATAATCTGCTCCTACACTTTCAGGTCACATTGTTAAATACCAATTTGATTTAAAAAGAAAAGGGAGATATGTCAACCTGCTAAGACAAAAAAATGTATAACTTGACAAGATTTGCAGATTAATTTTCAACCTGCTGTGGAACTTGCTAAATTTACTGGCAAACTATTGAAATTTACAACCACGGCTGCCACCATAGCTAATATGACTGTAAGTTTACGTAGAGAAATAAACAACACACACAAAAAGATTAAATAATTGTATTTATAATTAATAATTAAAAAACCTTATGTTGTTCTTCATTAGCAGCTTGTTGCTTTGTTTGAATGTTTTCACTATTTGTCACACACATGCATTATAAGTTTTGGTGTGA
>NW_006800491.1:139305-149614 GCF_000485575.1 Poecilia formosa | reverse complement strand
AATACAGAATCATGAGTAGATCGTCGTACACTTTGTTAACAGTTGTATGGCATCCTGACTTAGCGGTTAAGTGAGTTTTACACAGGCGTGTGTGGCGTGTGTTGTAGCTGACTCCAGCTGCAGAACCTGCTTTAAATACACTTTTTATACATGCCGACTTCTATGTAAAATATGACCCCACACATTTTTTGTGTACGCACGCTTCATGCATGAGGCCCCTGATGAAAATCAAAAAGGAAAATCATATTTCTTCTGTTTTAGCTTCCCTTCATTGACTTGCTGTTACATCCAGAACAGAATTTAAGATTCCTCTTCTCACATATACAAAGCTCGTATAATCACCTATATCATACATCTGAGATCTGATTGTTCCAGATACTCCTAGCAGAGCACTCTGCTCTCAGACTGCAGGCTTACTGCTGGTTCCCAGAATCTCAAAGAGCACAATGGGAGCCAGATCTAACTATTGTGAGAAGCTTGTGGAAGGATACACAAAATGTTTGACCCAATGAAGTGTATTTAAACTTTTGACTTTAAAAAAAAGCAATAAAAATTGCCTCAAACAGCTCTCTCTCTCTCTCTCTGCATTTAGCGAAAAAAAAAAAAAAAAAAAATCAATAATCATAATTTACCTAAAACAGGAAAAGTATGCAAACTTCTGTTTTCAACTATGAATGTTCTCTGATGTGGGAAATAATTTATGACAGTCACTGCACACAAAAAATAGAGAATAAAATGAAAATATGTATTTGACTTTTAAAATGTATAAATAAATAATCTTATTGTAAACAGTGGTGATTATCACTGCATAAGTAATAGTTGGCAGATACTTGTTAAAAAATTTCCAACAATGAAAATTACATATCTTTAGAACAGAAGGAAATCAGATGGAAACTAGTTGAAAAATTCAACCATTGAAACATCTAAGCAAATAATTCTGAACAAACAATTAAATAAAGAGCTTTTCAAGTCAGAAGGCTTTTTAAGCTGAGTATCACCTTGATTTTGAAATCACTGGAAAGAAAAACACTTGGTGTCTCTGATAAATTGCTCAACAGGAGGCAGAGCCATAAAGCACAAAATCTTATTGGACAATCAGTCAGTTAATTTCCCCTTGCCTGAGTCTTCTACTAAATTGGAATCCCCACAGTGGTGAAGTCAATTGGCAATTTGGGAAGAGAAGTGCTTTGAGGTACTCTACTTCAATTGAATCAGAGAGCAAAATTTCTAGAAAGTGCTATGAAAAGAAAGGGCAGTACAAACAAAGCACTGGGAGATTTTTCAAGAGGAAAGGCTTAAAAATAATGACATCTTTGGAGCAAGTGTGTTATGCCTGAGAGCTGTTCTAGCTTTGTTTTACTGGTTTAAAGAAATGCTATCTCAATTTAATTTTCCCTAAACAAACCTTGGTCTCAGACCCCATTCCTCGAGAGCCAAAGTCCTGCAACTTTTACCTGTGTCCCATGGCCTACATATTGGCATTACATGGTGAAACTGAGACGCATCTTAAAGTTGCAGGATGCCAGCCCTTGTGGAATGCCATTTGAGACCTCTGGTTTAATCCATGGAGTCTAAGGTCAGTCTTCAAGGTCTGGTGTCCACCTTGCATCTTTCCCTGATGCAATGCACCTGAATCAAGTGATGGGTCATTAGCAGAACTTTGACATGATGAGGATGTAGCTGTTGGAATCAGCTGTGATGAAACAGAGACTCTAAAACAGGGGTGTCCAAAGTCGGTCTTCGAGGGCTGGCATCCTGCATGTTTTAGTTCTATCCCTTGTGGTTGCAACAACCTCCTCAGTAAGTCAGTGTTCTGCTTAGGCCTCTAATGAGCCATCATTTGATGCAGGTGTGTAAAACCAGGGAGAGAACCAGGGGAAAACCACAAGCTGAAAGCATCTGGCAGCGTGGTTATGACAGAGGCATAAAAAAGGAAATAATCAGGGAGTGACACAAGGTGCAAGGAATAACAGAAATGAGGGACATGACATGGATCAGCTCAAAACAAAAGACACAGAGCAAGATATGATCACAATATCTTCATAATCTAACAATTCAAAGCAACAACACATATACGTTATGGGCATCAAACCATAACATATATGATTCGCCCTCATCGTTGCAACCATGCTCTTGTTCCCCGGATTTGCCCCTTTGTCTTGCCCTTGTTGAATTGTCTATGATTGCCCATCTGGATCTTGACCCACGCCTGTTTTGAATACTCCACTCATGCCCACTCCCACAGATACCTACTCTGCTCTCTGCCTCATCGTGCATGACCTCGGCCCATCTGACCAAGGATTTGGATCTGGATTTGGTACTTCTGCTGAATGTGGAGTAGAACGGTATTCGTCTTCACGGAGCGTAGCGGAATTGGGGCGCTGTCCTGCATCAGCGTTTCTTCTTCCCGGGCACTCCCTCCTGACCCCTGCATCAGTGCAGCATCTGTTCTTTTTCTCGTCCCTCAGCTGATCACTTCAGTACCTGGTCACCAGGCCAGGTTAGTGTTCTCTCCTCACACACTAACTGATTCCTTCGGTAATATTTCTCCAGTCACCGATCTCTCCTCTCCACCCCTCCTTGCGGTGCTGGAACTGACGATCCAGTGTGCCTGGTCTGAGCTGTGTTTTAATAAATCTGAGCTTTCTACTCACTCCTGTGTTGTGGCTGATTTTCCGGGTTCTTCTACTGAGTCATTACAGTTATGTTGTTCAGCACTATAGCTATTTGGTTCTTCTCTTGTTCTGCTGCTTTCTATCTCAGGAAACATTTGTAAATGAGATTTTTAATCTCAGTGAGTTTTTTAAACCTAGATGACTGAAAGGGGGAAAAACTATGACACTACTGACAACACTGGTTGCTGTTTCATGGACAATTGCAAATCAAAGTTGCATACTTAGTGTTGTAGTGAAGACCACCTAACCCGAGACCGAGTCAAGACCAAGACCGGCCCCCCGTGCTACATGACACAATAAAATGTGAAACATGATCAAAATTCGTTCTTAAATTGATCTGACAGATTCACATTCCCATAGAAACACCTAGATATTAAAAACTTAGAGCTGAAACAAATGTAACCAATATCATTATCAATTCAAATTCTTCATTCTGCTTTGCTTCCATCTCTGTGCCACAATCCGCAGAGGTCTCATGCCATCCCTAAAAGATAACGCCCAGGGCATTTGCCCATATTGCCTATGTTAGAAACCACCATTGTCTACCCCATGAAACATAGCAATTAAGGTGATGCTTTAATGGTAAACAACGCTCAATTATGAACACTGACCAAGGAGCAACAAGCAAGAAGTAATGACTGTCCATGACTGTTCTCACCCTCTCTCCCACTGCATGAAGCCAGGCAGCACAGTGCTGCAATGTCTGCCACATGACAGGTGATGAAAACAATCAAAAAGCAATGAACATGTTCTGTGCGCTCTTTTGTTCTTGTGCTTTATTTATTTGCTAATTAAATAAATATCTATGTATATAATTAAATAAAGGCTGCACAGTGGTTTCAGTTGGTGACACTGTTGCCTTGCAGCAAGAAGGTTTTGGGTTCGATTCCCGGCCCCGGTCTTTCTGCATGGGGTCTGAATGTTCTCCCTGTGCGTGCGTGGGTTCTTTCCGGGTACTCCGGCTTCCTCGCCCAATCCAAAAACATGACTATCAGGTTAATTGGTTTCTCTAAATTGTGCTTAGGTGTGAGTGTGTGTGCATGGTTGTTTGTCCTGTCTGTCTGTGTTTCTCTGTGACAGACATTATGTAATATCCGCATATTGCAGAATGCGGATCATTCTGCAATATGTGAATGTCATATATTGCAGACTTTGGTCACGGCGTTGTCCCATATATGTGACACGCAAGTCAACACCTCCGCATAATAATTCAGCGCAGTGAGTGACGATTTTTCATTGCAGATGCAATTTGTCCTTGCACAGCTAGCTTTGCTAACATCACGTCCATAGAGCTGACCTTTTTTGAGCTTATTTTCTAAGTGACGATAAAAGTTAGACGTAGTACCACAGTCTGTGAAAGCAAAGTGCTGATGAATTTACATGTCGCCATCATATTTCTTATGATTTATATAGCAGGATACTACTACTAATGATAAGACAGACATCTACCGCTCAGAGAAAACCATTGCGCATTGTATCAGAGTGCCGCATGAGTTAAAGGGGGAGGTGATGTGTGACAGCAGAAACAGAAACACTAAGTTATCGCTTGGATTTTGATCTGTTTATTTTGCATCCAGTGAAAACAAAGTTTAGCAAATAAACTGGACAATATGTTGGCAATTTAGTGACTTTACCGCAGTTGTGGTCTTGACCAGTCTTGAAATAAAATCCAGAGTCCTCAACGCCCGAGACTGAGACCAGACAGAGATCAAATGCAGCCAAGTCCGAGACAAGACCATCAAAAAGTGGTCTCGAGACCAAGACCAGTCTCGAGTACTACAGCACTAGCATACATGTTATATGTGCTGTTTTTGTTTTCTTGAAGGCTTTTTACACTGTCAGCAGATATCAGTGATTCTTGAGAAGAGCGAAAAAATATGTCTGCTGCATAAAGCACAGAATAAAATATACATGCAATATAATTTCTTCAAATAACTGACGAAACTAACCTGGACAATGTCAGCACAACAATCTATGTTGTGTTGAAGGCGCTGGAGTCAGAGTTGGCCTTCCTCTCATGAGGTCTATTAAGATCTGCCAGTGTTCTGGGGAAATTAATGTTGTTGACATAAAAATGCATATTATACTGATGATTTTAAACTTAATGAACTGGTTGACAAATGTAACCAGTATTGTGAAACAGATGACTTTGAGATGTGAAATCAGTAAGGATCAATTATTTTAATGTACAACCAGTATTTTGTGATCAACTTTGAAATCTGTATTAGTAAGGATATTGGGGTATTGTGATTAACTTTGACATACGAGACTGGTATGTTGTAATGACTAACTTTGTTGAGTGTGACCTGAGGTTGAAGTGCTGACAACAGCAGTTGACCTTAGAGCAAAGTTTAAGAGTTTGGAAGAGTGATAGGTAATGCTGGCGAAACGTCTGGAGAGAAAAGGGAAGTGAGACTGGAACGAGCTGAACGGAAACACATGGAGAGCAAAGATAAACGTATGGCCCGGCCCAAAACAGGAACTGAAACTGCTGAAGAGAAGGAAAGTTTGCAGGCTAAAGGATGGAGTGTGACCCATGAGCAGTCCTGGGACAAGAACACATGACAGGCCCAGAACAAGACATGACATAATGTCTCAAAAGAAAAGGTGGATCTGAGATAATCTATTAAAGCAGACAACCAATGGAAAAAGGAAGACGGTGACGTGAAAGTGACCTTTGAGCATTTCTAGGATGCTTAAAAGTCAGCTGCAAAAGAGGAGAAGTGGGTTTTTCCTTCCGTAAGGTCTGCATGGTCACAAAGATGGATCAATGATGCCTTGGATCTACGCGGAGGAGACCTCTGAGCTGAGGGGCTGCAGCAGAGCACCTGTATGAGCAAAAGGAAATTCCCCAAGACCCAATACCACAGCTTTGGATTAAGACTCACTCTGGCATCCTAGAGGATGGCCATGGGCCTCCACTCATGCTGGGAACTGGGTCCCCCTCCCTCTACCAGGACCGATCCCATACCAACGGACCATGCTGGAGCTTGTGGTTCAGTTGTCCGTCTCACAAATTGTTCTCCCAGGCAGTGATAGAGATTAGGATGAGAGATGTTGGATTGAAGTTGATTTTATTATATCGTTGTCTCTTTGATTTAATGTTTGCATCTATTTTCTGCTACTATGTTTTTTATTTTAAACTATGTAGTAGGTGGATGGTGTCTGCAAAAGCCCTTGTCCAGGAGCAGAACTCAATAGTTTATAAAAATTGTTAAAAACAATTCAAGGAATTCTAAGGAATACTAAAGTAATAAGTTATGGCAACTAAGTATGAATATTCAAATAAGTAATCATGCAAATATCAATACATTTAATTAAAAATCATTTGTATTTATTTTCCAACTCAATTGAAATTGAGTTTTTGTCAATACAGTCAGAGAAAATAAGAATGTAAAGAAATCAGGCATTATTGGGAGGCATCAGAAGTTCCGAGGACCCCATGACCACTTCCTGTTTCTTCCTTTGCTAAAAGATGTAGGCAGCTCTGATTAGCTTATGTTATTCTTTAGTTTTTTCTTCTGTTTTATTCCTAAGTTTTTGTCACAACCATATTGTGTCAACACCATAACTGACAATTTACAAAATTCTGATAAAACTTTGTAAAATAAATGCTTAATTTTGGTTTATTGTAAAGATTTCAAGGAACTGATGAGCTACAATATGGCCTCTTTCAGATTAGCATCATATAAATTGAGGTAGTTTGGCTTTTTTTCAACACCGTCAGTTTTTACCTGACAGTATTTTCTTCCTTAGTGATGTTTACAAATCTCACTCAAGTGGGCAGTTAATACATTTTAATGTATTTTCACATAAATAGCATTACTTCACATGCATCAAATATTTCTTTTTAAATATGTTTCTGTTTATTTTCAGAAACGTGTAGTTTTATGAGGGTGGAAGAGGAAAAAATTAAAAATATCAATGATCTGATAAGAGGCATGTTGTATGCTGTACAACATTTCAGCATTTATTTCAACAAGAATGAACAATGCACCTAGTTGTCATTCTAAGTGCAGTGTTTTCTTTTTACTCACTGGTTCGTCACCACTGTCAGTTCTGTCAACTCTGTCAGATGGACTTTATGTTGTTTTTTTGTTTTAAATAATATTTCTTTTGTTTCTTGAGAAGCATTTGTCTGTAAAACTGAGTAAAAATATAGGCTCATTAAAAATAATTTTAAATTTGTTTTTGTCTGACGGTGTTGACAAAGTTCTGAGTCAAGTCCATTAAAATTGTAATTTTCAAAATTGCTGCAACTGGGAGCCTGCACTCTAACATCTTTACATTTCCAAGCAAAGAGATCACTGGGACTAGTATCACTATTCAAATTTGTTTTTATTAATAACTTCACTTACTTAATGCTTACTGCTGCAGCAATTTTAATGTATACAATTATACAATTTAATACAACAACCTTGTATATTCTAGAACCATCTGCCGGAATACACAGCTTAGGCAGCCAGTGTTTACTGTAACAGCAGGCAGCGACTGTAACTCGGAGAGTAGTCATTTTGCAATTGGAAAGATGATGGCTGAAGTCCAATTTCCTATGAAACCGCGTTCAGTTTCCCACTGATGTGTATATAAGTGTCTGAATGTATCTATCTTTATGACATAGAAAGTACTCCTGGATCAGTGGTTGTGTGTCTTTCTGTGCCTTCTCAAACACCCAGTCGGCCAAGGAAGATGGCCGTTTATGTTGAGCCAGGTCCTGGCTCTGCTGGAGGTTTTTTCTTATTAAAATGAAACTTTTCCTTTCTTTCTTTTTACTGCATGCATGCTCAGTATGATGAATAATTGCAAACTCAACCCAATGTAATCTGCTGGGTGTCTTTAATTCTTTTTCCTACACATTTTTAGAATAAACAGAACTAGACTGTGTTGTTATCAAATACAAATAAATCAAATAAAGTTTAAGAAAAATAGGAAAAAATATATTCACCAGTATGGAGGAGACAATAAGGGATCGATTGGACAATGAATCTGAGACATTAGTTGTCTTTCCCTTCTGATTGTCAGTCATATTGAGGCCACTTGCTGGATCCCAGGTACCAATCTGTAAAAGAAAAAAAACATTGTCCTAGCATGAAGTATCTTATGCAGGAAGGCTTAAGAATAATCAGTAACCCATTTTGAAACTTATCACCTTCACTTTCACTTAAACCGTAAGATTCAAGTTTTTTTTTCATAAAATGAAAGCAGGGAATCAAGTAAAGAATATTTTGTGTGACATTCAGTCGAGCATAAAATAATCAATCCACTTGATTTCTATAGCACATTTCAAAAACCACAAAGGTAACTAAAGTGCTTTACATTAGAAATGTGCAAGAAACATACACAGATACAGAAATAACATGTTAAGAGAACAGAAACAGAAACACTGTCCCCACAGTGGGAAAATTCAGGTCCAACAGCAGTATGTAGGTACACCCAAATATACCGCTCAAGATTATAGTATGCTGGGTCTCTATAGTATTTTTACTTCACCATCAGTGGAACCTTTAAATTTGACAGAAACTTTTATGTAAATTTTTATTCAATGCAACTATTTCTTTGTTTACTTAGAAAAAAGGCATGAAATGAAAGATAAAACTAATTCCAGTTTTTGTAAGTTTACCTTACAGATTATACGACTGTGCTGGTAACTTTACCATCTTTCCCTTTCAGTTCAACACAAAGATTATCTGTACGGCATCCTGGGGAAACAGTTGACAGTAATCTGACCCCTCAACCCTTTCATGGCTGTTTTCTTCTTGACACCCACAGGGACCAATGTTACATCTGATCTAAGATTCTGATCTGCCTCATGGCCTTTTGAGGTGCTAACCAGTGGGAGCTGAAAAAGGGAGGAGGAACGTACATGGCAGAGAAGCAAAGTGGAAGAGGACACAGCAAAGATCAGATTATGCCTCAAGGCTTTTCATGTTTCAACTCTTACTTTAGGTGTGTAAAGGCAAGTCTCCTAAACATCATCCCCTGCTCTTCATCCAGCTTCTCAACCCAAAGCATCACTAGAGGGGACCACAGACACTCCAACCCTCAGCAGCCGCACACTCCTCAAGGAACCTATGATAATCTGAGTGAGTGCTTGAGATAGTCTTTGGAATTGCAAATCAACCCTTTAATTCAAGTTTCATGAGACTGGAGGGCTTTTGAATGAGTTTTTATTAATGGAATAAATTATTCATGGAGGTGCCAGAACACACACTACATTGACCAAAGGTCAGAAGATGCTGAGAGGAATGCGCCAGTGAGAATAATGAAGTTGAAAGTGCTTGCAGTTCCATGAGTGAATATTATTTGTATCAGCAACATTAGTTGGTTCTTCTCTTGTTCATAATCTTGTAAATCTCTGAGTGGAGAACAATGTCGTTGTGCTATTCTGAGGATGCTTCTCTCCATCTGAGAACACCAATATAGTTGAGCAAATGCCATATTGGAGTTTAGATCTATAGCCTGAGCCTGACTTGAAATTTGGACTGGGTCGGGCCACAATTATATGGATGATGATCAGGTTGGCCTCTAGCTTCTGTGGTGGTTTTTTATAAATCTAGTATACATACAGAACGGAGAAAACTAAATGAAAATGTGTGATATAAATCTATCCCAATCTGCTTATTCCAATCTAAACAGAAGAGTAGGCAGCTTATCCTGGTGAGGAAAGAAATAAAGTAAGGTGCAGAAGTTAATCAGCCTTAATGAGCTCAAACTGCTTTCTTATTGTATATTGGAGCTGCTCTGTGGTGGCTCATGCCACCACACGCCTCCTGCACTCCAAAAGACCCCAGCATCTTCAGCAGGTAGAGTCAGCTCTGACCTTTCATATAAAGAGCATCAGAGTCATTATTCATGACTCTGATGCTTAGTGTTCATGGAGAACAATAAGCTGGTAATGCCACAGCAACAGAGGCATGAACAGCTTGAGATACTTGTTACAAACTACAAATCACTGCATTAGCCATACAGAGTAATGTCCCTCATAAAAGTAGAGCTTGAAAGCTTAAGTCAAGGCAACAAGGAGCATTATAAGTCTGCCATCAAAATTGTCACAACAATACAAAGATGCAGTGAAGAAAGGATAACCCAGGAAACACTGGTACCTAACCAAAAAATGGGTCTGTGGAGCCTTCCCAGCAACCTCAAGGTCCCAACTTAAGAGATACATTAGAGAAGTGGATTATTAGAGAATGTAGTTTTGAATATGATTTTGCAAGGATCTTTCCATCTTACGACACTGTTGGAACTCTTTAGCAGCTAAAGTTGAACACAAAGATCAATCATGTCATAGTTAACATGCTGAATTGTAAGTAGTGGTGTCGAGGAATTCAATTTGAAGTGTCAGTCATTTGTCAAATATTAAAACATGTATAACTAGGATGTAGCAATTACAATTAGCTCAGGGACCAGGTCAACATTGGTCCATAGATGTTTTTTGAGTTAACTCTAAGTCAACTTATCAAATATGTTTTAACCAGGGTTTGTACATTTTACGTGTGGCTTGAAGCCTCCAATTATTTCAACATTACCAGTCTTACAGGAGCAAATTAGATCTTAACAGAAATTAAACCAGGTGTTAAGAGAGGAAAAATTCTTGGACTTTAAAAACCTTTTGACTCGTTATATCCTCTCTA
>NW_006800491.1:136657-138629 GCF_000485575.1 Poecilia formosa | reverse complement strand
ATCTAGCCCATAGTCATGTCTTACCAAAAAGATGATTTAAAATGCATGAATTTTATCAATGCTTCACAGAAACCTTACCACAAATCTTAATGTTATACTTAAAATGATATTTTAGAAAAGTCAATCAAGAATTCCTGATACAAATAGGATGTTACACAAATACTTGTCCAAAATTATCCCTGCAATAAATGAGCAAGTTAGATACAAAATACTGCATATAAAAGACTTACAAACTATTAATAAACCTCCAGTTGAATAGTTTTGTACAACATTTTTTTTTTCTTTTTTTTCTCACATATCTTCATTTTGTGTCTCTGTGTTTATTGGTGCTCCTTGAAGTAAGATGAGTTCGTTGGAAAGATGAAAACTTGGTAATAGGAGAAATAACAAAGATGATCCTCTGGTCTCCAGCAGCTCATTTTCCTTATAGTTTTGAACTCAGGGTTGTCAGCTGAGCAACCGATGCTCACCTTTTTTGGGATTTATTGTGCCCACAATTTGGTGAGTTTAACAAAGAGGTCGTTCCCTCTTTTCCAATTTGATGACATCAAAAGCATAATAGAATGAAAGAAATCCTGATGAACATCTAGGTGTGAGGTCGTCCTCCGGTCAGGGCTGAGGATCCTCAGTCACACCAGGTTGTGGTTCTTTGTTATTCAATGAGGTCATCCACTGGTCACCATACTGGAACAGAGTCTGTCGCCTATCTAGACCTCCTTAATGTAGTTTAAAATAAAATAAGTAATTCCTCACAATTTGAATTAATATTTTATTTACACTAATTTATTAATTAATTCTCTAATTATTCTGTACTATTTTAAGTCATATATTGTTCTTGTTATCAAATCTTATTTTAATAGTTATTTTATTGTATTATCAGGAAGGAAGAGATTTTGTGGTAGCTTTTAGTTTTATTTATTTCTCTTTAAAACTTTATTCCTATTTATAATTTATTTCCTTATGTTAAGTCTCCTCCAGTAATTTTCCTTTCGTATTATAACTCAGTAAACTTAGCATTTTAAGAAGCTGCTCCTTTAGAGCTGTATTTTATCAATCTTTTGACCCTCTTTTTATATAAGGCCCACATGAGAAATAAATGTTTGCCAATGTCCTGAACCCAAATCTTAACCACATTTTAGAAGCAGTTCCATAATTACTAATTTGTAAATCTCCAATTTAGACCAATTTAATTTCAATCATCATGTTTTCTATTTTAAAACCTTAAAGAATGATCAGCCTGTTTTACATGAGTAAAGTTAACCGTATCACTAAATATAAAAAATGACTTACTTTATTCCAATCATAGTTTTAAATCCCAAAATTTCAACCATTATTACATTTGATCCATTTATTCTTTTGAAAACCTATTTATAAAATATTTAAATGGATAATGAATTACCCTTTTTATATTGTTTATCAATTATCAATGCCTTTTCAGTTTTGGGGAGAAATTCGATACAACTAAGTTTATTATTAGTTAAACAACTTATTTTAAATCATATGAAAACAGATTCAACAATCCAACAATCACCTTCCCTGGTTTAAGAAACTGTATTATATAAATTATTTGAGTCAAGCAGGAAGGCAATGTAAAGGCTCTTTACCTAAAGAAATCCATAATTCACTATTGTTGAATGAAAAAGTTAAAATTATTGATTAACAATTTACAATTAACCATATCAAAAAATTGACCAGGAAGTAGGGTCTATTTCTCCTTCTCCCCCTGTTGATATAATAAAATTATCATTTCAAAAACAATTTTGAATCTATGTTAGCCTAATGTTATATAATTTGCTGAAAAACTAAAATATTGTAAGATGTTCCACCATTTCTCCAAATCATCCATCCAGTATTCAAAATAGACAGATGTTTGGATTTTCAAAGTTCTATCAGTAATATCTTATCTTTATAATATCCCCCTGTGTTTTCTTATTTCCAAAAGAAAAACAATTTACAGGTGGAAAACTAAAAT
>NW_006800491.1:126622-136207 GCF_000485575.1 Poecilia formosa | reverse complement strand
ATCAAAGGCCATTTGCATACAAATCCACTCTCTCATTCGCACTCAAGCAGACCCATTAACACCCCATTGTAAGAAAGATGCAGGATGCAACCCAGGTCAAGCAGACCAAACAAATTGAGGTGTGATTTGCCCCCAACACTGCCGTGAGAGCAGGAACACGACCCCATTCTCAGTATTTGAAGGCATCTGTACATTAGTTGACCTATAATGTAACAAATATACTTTCCAACTCCTCAGAAACATTGGGCAAACACATTAAGTAGTGTAATTCACCTACAGCAACTGAAAAGATTCCCATGTTCACCTGTAATTTGTTTGTCACACTCCAATTAGGCAGTTCAAACGATCCTAGCAAACCATCTGCTGTAACTACAGGTAAATTAAAGGTCAAAGAGCCAGAATACATTACTAATTTCAAAACCACAATTAGGCCATTTGAATCAAGACATGTTAAGTTTTAAAACTAGCTTATTTTAAATTTATTTTCTCAACAGTGGGAATCCCCAGAACACCTGCTGTCACAGGCAAACACAGGCTTTGTTGCTGAGGTTTAGGCAGAAATTGATGCTTATCATTCATGAAGTACAGGATGGTAGAAATTCAAAATAAATAGTTAAAAATCTCATGGAATATGCTCTTTCTTGGAGAGATGTCCTGAATTCAGTATTAGCATTAGAACAAAAGCAGCCAGAGGATGAACTCCTTAGGAGACAGTTTATGGGTGACCTTATCATTAAATTTTAATGGCTGCATAAACACAGGAACTGCATGATATTGAACAAGCTGATAAGATGACCATGCTGTCAGAAAGTCAAACTTCTCTTCACAGGAATAAGACTAGGCTGTCATGAAGTTGTTGATGTGATGAGAATGAATGCAGTAAGACCAGTGGCGCAACTGCACATTATTCAGGTTGGATGCGAAAACATAAATTGGTGCCCCCCCCTGAGGGAAGGAACTTCAAGGTGAAGGACCGACGCGGGGTCACCCTGGACAGGTTGCCAGTCTGTTGCAGGGCAACACAGAGACAGACAGGACAAACAACCGTGCGCACACACCTAGGGAGAATTTAGAGAAACCAATTAACCTGACAGTCATGGTTTTGTACTGTGGAAGGAAGTCGGAGTACCCAGAGAGAACCCACCATGCACAGGGAGAACATGCAAACTCCATGCAGAAAGACCTGGGGCTGGGAATTGAACCCAGAACCTTCTAGCTACAAGGCAACAGCTCTACCAACTGCACCACTGTGCAGCCCCCATAACAAAGCATCTGTAGTTTTTTGGTTCCTTTGACAAAAGAGTGTACGTCAATGCTATTGGTGTGTTTTTCAGAATTCTGAATATATCTGAAGCAAAAGATTAAGTGGTGACAGGCAGTCTTTTTGGTTATAATTTCATTCCAAATAATACAGCTCCTGATGAGTTGATTGCAAAGGTCCTAGAAGGATTAAGATCACTATCTGAGGAGATAAATGAAAATTCTGGTGTGTCCCCTTATGTCTTCATTTGAGCCTGGTTTTGTGATTACTTGTGTGTAAGGGTTGTATTAAAGGGTAATTGTTAATTTACATACCAAGTTTACTGTCAACATGTTCCTCAGGTTTATTCTTATAGCATTAAGGATATTACTGCTCTAATACGTATTTTTCTAGTGATCATAAATGATCAACAGGGTGGATTGGAGTATAAGAGAATGTTTTGTTGGCTTCACACAGGTTTTCCTGCTTTCACACCCCACAGCCAAATGGTAATGCTACAGATGCCCATTGTTTCCCAGTCCACAGGTTGCTTGCCCAATCTGCAGTCACATCATGTATGGTTTCTCCCTCTGTACAGACATTTTAAGAACAGTCAAGAACTGTAGGATCAGCTTCTTTACTGTTTTTACTATTATTCACAAAAGTAGTTTGGAAAGTGGCAGAATAATAGCTGTGCATAGTTGTGACTAAACACTTAAGAAGCAAATGGGAAAAGGAAGCATCATGTAACGCAGATGATTGGTGAACCTGAAAGCAATCGCAGAAAGCCAGAGAAAGACCAAGACATCACACATTTCTGCAGAAGTACAAACCAGGCTCTAACATGTAAAGCATTTCAGCATTTTGGATGTGGAGTTGGAGCAATGTTTCACAGATGAATTGGAAAAAAATCAGCAAAATGTACTGATGGGAAGGCTGAAGCTCCAGCACAGGTTTTATTTTTTTTATCCTGGTTGTTAGCTGTGAACAATGGGGCATTGTGGAACTTTTAGTGTGAGCACTATGTACCCTTCTAAGGATTCTTCTGGAGGGTCATCAGTAGCAGAAATTATCATTTACACAATATAAAACTATTATGCATAAAATATGACCTTCTGACTCTGAGCTTAGTATGTGTAGTTTGAAATGTCTGATTTGAAAATAGTTTTTACAAAGCTGCTTAGCTGCCACCTCTTTCTTACAAACCCTGTGTGACTACCTTGGCTCCCAATGTAAATAATTAATGGCTGCTTAGAACAGGAAGGCAAGAATAAACATTTTGGAAGCTGTTACAGATGCTTACATCTCACTTTAGAATCTGTTAAAATGGGTTTCTGCAGATCAAAGCTTGCAAAAACTGGAGATTAAAAACCAGCCTTGAAATTTTATATTAATTCATCTGTATGTCTCTATTCATTTGGAGATGCATCAGAAATCTCCAAATATGGAAGCCAGTTATATCCAGTAAGGGATTCACAGAAAGTGACAAGATGTCTGAAAACATAAATCAAAAAAATAAAATAAAAATAAAGTAGAGGAAAGTAGTTTGCACATTCACTCTAACTTTCATGTGTTTAACCCTCATCACATCCCATGAACAACATCAATAATTATGGAAGTTAAAAAACATATCAGAATACTATACGTCACATATAGTTTTTGAGAAATAATGATCTTTTTCATGAACAAACTACAATGTCTGGACAGTTTTAGTTTAGTTAAGCTAACTGAGCTAACGCAACTTTTGTTCAAGTGTTGGTCTAACCAATTAGAATGTCTGGTATTAAAGAATTAACTCTGAATAGTTCATTATGTGAATAACAGAGTTATCCCACTTTTTTCCTGTGTGTATAAAAACATTCTACAGTGCCATCACATCAGATTTTCACATGAATGTGAAAACATTAACTCACAAAGTTGAAAGACACGGGTTTAATTTCACATAGGAAAGATGGGGTTTAAGTTTATTTAACAATAAACACATTTTATTCTGTTTGGGGTAAATTGGGTCAAATAGATATGCATTCATATTTTTATTTGTAACAGTTCTGAAAAAAAAAGCATGTATGATCCTCCTTCAATTTCACAAACAGGCACTATTTTGCTTTTGTGTATCACACAAAATCCATAAGAAATGGATTAGTTTGTTCAGGTATGAAGACTAACAGACCAAATGATCTCTGATGTCACTAAAAGCTTAGGAGGTTTTGTGAGATGAGATGATTAACATGTGTTTTAGCTAGAATTTTTATGTAGAGACTGAGCACATTCTGACTTCAGGTCACATACACACACAATGTTCACACTGATCATTGACTAATTACACTCACTCTGGTACACAGATTGACTGTTTTTTCTTTGTCCAACTCATATTAATTATGTATTTGAAGACTGAAGATTTACACACACACAAATCAGAAAATACATAACCTTCTCAAGACCCTCTTCTTTGAGACTAATAACATCAAGGTCGAAGTCTGTTCTCAGGCCATTGGTCCTGTTGAAAGAGATTCTTCCAGTCAAGCCATCCCAGTGTGCCTGCAGACAGAAGGAGTAAGACTCAGATCATCAGAGGAGACAACAACCCAGCAACATCAAGTCTACCTCTCTGCTATTGGTTTGATGTAAGCCTTGAAAGAAACATCCAAGAAATCTTCCTTTTCTCTGTTTGCATACAGTCTTTTCTGTTTCAGGGTGTCTAAACAGACTCCAAGTCTGTAACAGTGGGAAAGCAATTACCCTATCTTTACAGATATTTAGAGCCACAATAGAATACATTGTAGCATGAAAGTGATTCACAACAGAGATGACTTGGCAAATCATGACAGTTTCTACAGACAGGCAGAAATGCACTTCAGGGCCCATGTTTGAATCAGAGAGTGGGAGCAACAGATCTGGAAGTTCCTCTGTGAGCTACTCAAAACCTTTCTGACCCTACAGCGGGTGGCTCTGTGTCTGAGTGCCTCTTCATTTACAGAAGTGTTGTGGCATATCTGAGAATGTTTTACTTCAGTGGAGGTCATTGTAAATTTGTATTATGTACTAAAAAAAACATTCACTGTAAGTCACACGCTTATCCCTAGTGGGGTCGCGAATGGGTGCTGATGCCTATTTCCAGTGGTCAATGGGCGAGGGGTGTGTGTGTGTTACCCTGAACATGTTGCCAGTCTATTACATGTTTTTTCTGTCTCATTTTAGATATTTACATTTTCCTTATTTGGGATCATATTAGATGGTTTTATAGTATTTACTTTATTCACATGTTTGTTCTGTTTTCATTTGTTCATTTTTTGAAACTCCTAAGTTTGACAAAAACTCGTTTTAATATCAGACAAACAAGCTTGTGTAAATATAAAATGCAGTTTCTGTTGGGAACCAGGGTTTGGCTGTTTGTTGGGGATTTTCTGTTGTCTGCTGCTTCCCTCTTCATCCACTAAATGGTGCCAAGAGGCTGCACCATCTTGGAGGGCGTGCCTGCTGACTGATATCAATGCACCTGTGATCTATCACCTAATCATCTAGGAGTACATGAAGAGCAGGCTGCCAGTACTGCGACGTCTGAGTGTTTGCCAGTTATGGTACTCTGTGTACCTCTGAGCTTGCGCTGTATTTTTCTGAGATTACTTCTAGTAATATATTCCTGTTGCCTTTCCCTCAGGTGATTTCATTCATCATTTGAAAAAAGTAGCTTAATAGGAGTAATGGCCATCAAGCATTTATGATAGTTTTGACAATTTTTAAGCAAGTATAAAAAACACTTTTCATTTAGTCAACATTTCTGTATTAAAGATGTTTTTTATTGGTCTGGTGTAGTATTCTAATTTTTAAAGTCATGTTTGCATTAACTACAAGTAAAAACAATCATAATTAATAGAAATAAAAACTTTCAGTCTTTCACTTGTGTGTATTTAATCTACTGTATGTTATGTGTTTCACTTGGAAACACAAAATTGGAGGGTTGATGGTTTGATTCCCACTCTGTCTACCTCTGTTGTTGAGTCCTTGGGCAAGACAGTCACCTGCTTTACCTGCTGGTGCATGGCAGCCTTCCCTCTGTCAGATTGCCCAGGGCAGCTGTGGCTACTATCCAATAGCTTACCACCATCAGTATGTGAATGTGTGTGTGAATGCGTGTGTGAATGAGTGAATGATTAAATGTGGTGTGAAGTTTTTTGGGTTCTTCTACACTTGATAAAGCACTAGTACAGACCAAGTACCTACCATTTACCATAGATTTATGGACTGAATAGAGGAGGCAAGTATAAGCATTGACTTCAATATATTCCTTTTTCAGTAAATGAATTAGTTTGTAGAACAGTTTCTTTATATTATCAACCAATCAATCAGTGGAAACTACAGATTATTCTGTTTGTCTTTTGTAGCTCTTCTGAATTCCTGCATTAACTTATTCACTTAAAGTGTCTTGTATAAAGGTTGATATTACATTGCACAATTAAAAGACATTAAAATGTTAATGTAGTAGTGATAATTGCCTTTATCACTATGGTCTTAACACAAAAATAAAAACACCAGAGGAAATGGGAAAGGACTGTGAGAAGAAGTTGAGTTCTGGATGAGAGGAAACGGTGGGACTAACATGACTTGATCTCATTGTGTGCTCTTCTAGTTGTCATTTTGTGGGTGCATCTCAATAACATGGACCAGATGTTATAAAGCAGTAAATACTGCAGATTAAGGCTTGCCTTTTCAGAAAAAAAGATATCTTGTTTGGCCAGATTGAATAAAATTGAATTTCCATATAAACAAACATCAAATGTTTGTATTTCCCATTTCCCCATCTTCACTTGGTCATCCTGATTACATTCCAACTTTGTCTGCTTTTCTGAGAGAATGTGTTTTCTGTGTGATGGTGCAGAGTATACAGAGGATTGTAGTTAAATGTCGAACATGTAGACTAGGATCTACCTCTTTGATGAGGGCCATGAAGCGCGCTCCAAAGCGCCAAGGCTTGTGTCGGTTGCACTGTAATGAACTGACGGTGATCTGCTGAGACTGCTGCACAGCCACGGCCACCACATGCACGGCGTCGTACATCAGCGCGGCATCCGTCTACAAACCAAGACACGGGGGAAACAGAAGGTCATCACCATAGAGCACAGCTCTAAGTACATGAGTAAGGCAGCTGGCATGAAATCTGTGTACAGACAAGAAAATATTAGTAGCTTCATATCTAAATCAAAGACTTTACTTCAACACTCACATGGCACTGTCTTTACAGCTTTAGCATGGAGAAGGTCACAAATCTATGTTGCAATGATGGTCCTATACTAATAATTTAATTGAATGTGTTTCAGCACAGTAATGACTTTGTTAGGTTAGCACTGGTTTACAGGTTTTCACTCATTCTCAGTATTTTCTTACAAACAGCCAGATATTTTTTGTAATCATTTAGTTATTTTTAGTAATGATCCCAAAGCCTTATTTTTTGTATCAAATAGTTCCAGTACTATGCTAGTGATAGTGTTTATATTCCTCCAGACAGTCATATGAGTATATGACTGTCTGGAGGAATATAAACACTATCATCGATAGTGGCCGATTATTGGAGATATTATCAATCTCCAATAATCTGGTGCCAAGTATTGGTTGGATATAAGGACAGCACTGGAAGTTAAGTGGAAACTCATGGACACCAACTACCAATTAAAATGTTGTGAGCTCCATGTTTAAAACCTTTGTGCTACTGCGACTTACCCTGCTTGATTGAAGAGGAAAAACTGTAAATACTCTCAGCTTTATTATTAAAATTGAATACCAAAAATATGTTCTTTGTTGCTTCTCTTTGTTTTGATAACCACTGTCACACTTTAGTCCATGGGAGTCCAGCTCCCTTCCTAAGGGGTTGAATGATGCTAGTTTTAAATGCCTCTTCTCCATCATAACTGATTCAAACAGTCCAACTGTCTCCTCAGCAAGTCATATTTCCAAAGAGGTTCTGCAAATTAACCATCATTTTATTCAGCTGTGTTTAACCAGGGAAAAAACTAAAAGATGTTGGATACCGATCATTGAGGACTGACTCTGGACCACTGATTAGATGAAGGCATAGACTTCTGCTCACAGTCACTCTCCTCAACTCTTCAGGTTCATAAAATAACCATCAGTGTGCAGTTCAATAGCATACTGCTCCTTTTAATATTGCAAAACGGCTCTTTATCCTATTTTTACTGTTTGACATTGTTTGTTCAGATATTAACTGAATAAACTTCCTTCAGTCATCTATAATTTTCTTTCTTACCTCAAAATTGTATACCACTTTGTGTTGATCTTTCCCATTAAATCCCAATGAAATGTATTCTATAGGTAACAAGCAATTCAATTAAGTTTATCCAACTTAATTTATTAAGTTTAACCAATTCAACATATTATAATCATCCAACTCAATTTGTTATTTTTTTTAACAAATGTATTAAGCATGTTTAAGATAACAGATTTAAGTCAGTCTTACTCAAATCAGTTAGTTTACTTCAAAAAATGGTAAATGGACTGAACTTATATAGAGCTTTTCCAGTCATTTGACCATTCAAAGTACTACAACGTACACTAGAGTCACATTCACACACCGATATCCACATTGACATGTGACAGGAGGAAGCTGGAATCGAACCTAAAACCTTCTGATCACAAGACGACTACTCTACCCACAGAGCCACAGTCGCTTACCTGGGAAGCTTGAGTCATGGTGCCAGACGTAGGATACAAATATGGTATCGAACTTAATTATTTCCAGTAAAGTCAAAGTAAAAAGGTCATTTACAGAAAAGATTTGTAACTTTTAAGTAAGAGTGTATTTACTCTTACTTACAATTATAAGTAAATAGAGTATTAGACTGCAAACTAAGAAGTTTGCAGCCCAAAATATGTAGTTTGGAGCTAATTAAAAGTTTGAGTTGACTTTCTGTAGAATTAAGTCAAAGAGATTTTAAATCTTTATTAGAACAAAATAAATTATTTGAGTACCACTGACTTAAATTTGTCCTGTTGAACCCCCTTATGAATTAAGTTATAAAAACTTAGCAAATTGAGATGGAAGGACTTAGTGAATCGAGTTGGATGATCAGAATAAATTTAGTTGATCAGACATAGGATACAAAACTGGCATTGAACTCAATTCTTTTAAGTCAAAGTGGAAAGTTCCTTTAGGTTAAAGATTTGTAAGTTTTGAGTTAAATGAACACAAAAAAGTAAGTTGTCATAGCAAAAGCAAAAAGAATTAAGTGAAATTAATGTAAATAATACATATGAATATGTAAATAATGTAAATTACTGTAAATAATGAGCTGCAGTCCAAATACACTTTTTAGAGTGTAGTGTATTTCAAATTGCCATTAGTTATGAATGAGTGTGTGCATTGTTGTTTGCTCTGTATATCTCTGTGTTGCCATGTGATGGACTGTGACCTGAACGCCTCCCGCCAACTGAATGTTAAAGATACGGAGATAGGCACCAGCTTATGGATGTTAATTAATTCATGAATGGATTGTTTAAGTTCAGATTTCTTAAATTTGAAGTGCTAGATGCACTTTGATGTCAGAAATTCACCTAATGCAACAAACCTACAGTATACTTCTGTTGTAAAATAATTTTTTTTTCCAGTTGGTAAATCAATCAATGCAACTAATCTGTATAATGATGAATGAGGGTTCACATTCTAGTATGTTAGATAGATTTTTGTCCATGATGCTAAGTCCAAGAGTATGTTTTCGGCAACTAAGTTTGCTTAACTCACTTTTGATTATATTTCATGTTTTAGGGCACAGCTGCAACAAATTAGTGTTGGACTAACGCATTTTCTCAAAGTCAATAACAGTGTGTGAACTGTATTATTTACTGTAACAAAGAAAAAGGCTCCCCTGTGAAGCTTGATATTCAAAGACAAACACCTTCCAGCCTCTCTGTGTGTTGCCAGAATTCACTGTTTTAATCTGTGTTGATATATTTATATGTTTAAGTCTTGACAGTTAACAGTCGGCCCAAACCGAGCTGTCAGAGAACTGCCAGTCATTCACGCTTCATGAAAGAAGCCTGTAATTTTACAGATCCTCATAAATAAATATATACATAAAACAAATTGAATTAGTGTTTATCTCGCTTGATTGAAAAGTAATCAACACAGCTCTCCACAGATGTTGGATATAAATTGTGCCTCAGGTTGTAGGAGAAAGCATTGTCCTTTCGGAAGGAAACAAGCTCAAGCCATCAATTTTTCCCAATTGGAGACCTGAATCTAGGACAGTCTAAGGTCTGAGAACCAGTAAGGCTGTTTGTATGTGTGCACATGGCTTGTGTGAAAACGTTGGATTATTCAGCCTGAAATGTGGCAG
>NW_006800491.1:112205-126573 GCF_000485575.1 Poecilia formosa | reverse complement strand
TCACCAAAACATGATCAGCCCCAAGCCATGCTTTATCTCAGAATTATGAAACTTGGTACACATGTGTATCGTGTCAGGATGTACAAAAAAGTCTCTTGGAGCCATGGTCCAAACCCAAGAGGAAGTCGGCCATTTTGGATCAAAGCCGTAATTTCCCCTATTTCATAGACGTCACATCTGATCAAACTACTCATACAGCTTTTGAGATACAGACTTCAAACTCACTCAGCAGAGACGTGAGACAGTACAGGTCAGAAGTTATCAAAAGAATTCTCGTATATCAAAGCATGTGGGCTTGGCTAAGCATCAAACTTTGGCTTTGAGCCATGAAATATTAGAGGGCAATAACTTCTCCAGGACAGGTCAGACCTGAATCAGACTTTCCATGTCTCATTGTTGACAAGCCTTGATCACATTCTCATGGTCAATTGATGACATCACCTAAACCACGCCCCCTTCCAAAAGGAAGTCACCTGTTTTTCTCTGCTGGATGTCTTACTTTTACTCTGATTCACATGGATTAAATCCTGTGCCAACTGATACAAAATGACATGATGATGCCCTCTGTGAATGTTGGCTGCTGGCTGAACCATGTGGGGGTGACTAAATAGCGAGTAGCAATGCTCGCCATGTGTACAATCATCCCTAAATCAAACATGCTTCATCCGATTTGCACCAGACTTTATGTGATCAACTCTGGTGAACCTCTAAAGGGCCCAAAATCATTACATTATATCTTCACTCCACTGTGCCCAATAGTTTGATCAAACAGGTGCATCGCCTTGCTACATCACCCGATCTACACGAGATATTGCATGCTTCACAAGGGGACGGTCCTGAAAAGACAATTCAGATAACGTCAACATAAGTCACAAGATAAAATATCAGTCCAGCTTTTCATATACACATATATACTCCCAAAACTTTAAACAGAAAAACAGGCCATGCAATACAGAACATTGCATCCATCAATTACTATGCTAAGAAAATAATTATTTAAATATAAATTGTTATGTTTCCTGTTTTTTACAAATGGTCTTTTTTGAGTTACAATACAAAGATTCATTAATTTTGGTTAAAAATAAGATTAAGTCATTAATAAAATGTCAACTGTTTAGAAGTTTTTTCACTAATTCACCAGAAGGGGGCAGTATTGCTCCACCAATGACAAAGAGACTGCTGAAAAGAATGCAACTTATGTTACCAGATAAAGCATTAATCCAGCTGTTCAGATACACATACATTCTCCCAAATCATTAAAGATACGGAGATAGGCACCAGCTTATGGATGTTAATTAATTCATGAATGGATTGTTTAAGTTCAGATTTCTTAAATTTGAAGTGCTAGATGCACTTTGATGTCAGAAATTCACCTAATGCAACAAACCTACAGTATACTTCTGTTGTAAAATAATTTTTTTTTCCAGTTGGTAAATCAATCAATGCAACTAATCTGTATAATGATGAATGAGGGTTCACATTCTAGTATGTTAGATAGATTTTTGTCCATGATGCTAAGTCCAAGAGTATGTTTTCGGCAACTAAGTTTGCTTAACTCACTTTTGATTATATTTCATGTTTTAGGGCACAGCTGCAACAAATTAGTGTTGGACTAACGCATTTTCTCAAAGTCAATAACAGTGTGTGAACTGTATTATTTACTGTAACAAAGAAAAAGGCTCCCCTGTGAAGCTTGATATTCAAAGACAAACACCTTCCAGCCTCTCTGTGTGTTGCCAGAATTCACTGTTTTAATCTGTGTTGATATATTTATATGTTTAAGTCTAAGACAGTTAACAGTCGGCCCAAACCGAGCTGTCAGAGAACTGCCAGTCATTCACGCTTCATGAAAGAAGCCTGTAATTTTACAGATCCTCATAAATAAATATATACATAAAACAAATTGAATTAGTGTTTATCTCGTTTGATTGAAAAGTAATCAACACAGCTCTCCACAGATGTTGGATATAAATTGTGCCTCAGGTTGTAGGAGAAAGCATTGTCCTTTCGGAAGGAAACAAGCTCAAGCCATCAATTTTTCCCAATTGGAGACCTGAATCTAGGACAGTCTAAGGTCTGAGAACCAGTAAGGCTGTTTGTATGTGTGCACATGGCTTGTGTGAAAACGTTGGATTATTCAGCCTGAAATGTGGCAGAGTGTGAAAGCATGAATAGAAAGCAGTGATAATAATTAGTGCTAAAGAAGATGTTGAAGTGGAAGTATTTTCCTCTAGTGTCAAATGGAGGACAATACACTTGAATGTATGACCTGAAACTAATATGCTGTATTCCTACAACCATAACAGTTTTAACCAGCAGCAGATTACCAGCACAATTGTTGAATTAGTAATGCAAGCAGGGGTGCCGCCAGGAATCGTGGGCACCCTGACAAAAAATTTGTTTGGGCCCCCCTGCGCAGCTGCTGTTACAATTTTTTGAGTCTATTTGACCCATAAAAAGCATCACAATTTTAAAGGCTTGCATCCGTTTTGCTTTCTTTGATTCAATACTGATAATTAGCACAATATTTACTGCTAATGAACTTAACATCCAACAGTCCACATCCAGTATGCAAATAGGTTGCTTAAATTTTTCCTATTAGTTTTAGATACTGAAATGTCTCTCCCCATGAGCAACAGTCACAGGCAACGTACAAACTACACATAAAGTAATCCAGACTTCTCAAAAATGCTATGTAGTTACATTTTATTCAAGCTGCAGTACATAACTTTAATAAAATATGTTTTCTCCATATTTGTTAAAGCTGTCACCATGTCGTAACAGTTTGTTATGAGACAAATAATCTGTGAAAATAATCAATCTCCTCCACCTGGTCCCTGAATTACTATTACTGGTTAAAGTAATACACCGTTCTGACCATGCAACCAATCAGAAGTAATAGGACGTTCTTAGCACTCTCAATTAGCCTCATTCACTCACTACTAAATGTGCTAATGGTGGAAAAACAACTTATTACAAGAAACCGTTTATCTGCCATCATTGGTAGCTATGCTAACTAAACTGAGCATTTACAGTTTGAATCTGCACAGCTCTGTGCTATGCTAGCTGCAGCATGGCACAAATCGAGGGGGAGGAAGGATGAGCAGCACCACATGAGATTGTGATTGACAGCACAAAAACTCTTCTCCCACTGATACAAGATTGTAAAATGTATCTTATTAGCGGCCCCCTTGATAGAGGCACAAGGTATGTTTATTTTGTAAATAAGGATATTTCCTTTATTGATTGGTTGGAATTGTAAATTTGTTTTATTGTATGCAAACACTAGGGCATAGTTTTGAATTGGAGTTGATATTTTTAGTAGTTAACGTTATGTTTTGGTTGATACGTTATGGTTGTAAGAGCATGTTTTCGTAGCTTACACTGTCTTTTTGTGTGTTTGTGCATACAGCTCTTACAGTGAAACTCAAGGTTT
The DNA here is from genome assembly GCF_000485575.1 of Poecilia formosa. Classification (NCBI taxonomy): domain Eukaryota; kingdom Metazoa; phylum Chordata; class Actinopteri; order Cyprinodontiformes; family Poeciliidae; genus Poecilia; species Poecilia formosa. The sequence goes on along the minus strand of NW_006800491.1, from coordinate 123,137 downwards.
ACTCTCAATAAACTTCACTGTTCATCAGTAAAGCCAAAATTCTTCATTTGAGGGGGGTGAGAGGGAGTGTGCTACATTGATAGTTTTATAAATATGTTAAAGATATTTTTTTTATAAAAGTTACATACTGCACCTTTAAGGGTGAATCTTACTGATTTTATTTATTTTGAATTAACTCATTTGTGGGTCAGACTGAAATCAACATGATCAACGAGCATAATGTAGCTGGTACCAATATGCCTATGGTCATAATCATCTATTGGCAGAAAGGAACATAATAATTTGAATTATGCTGTCAGTAGTAGCCTAAGCATCTGAAAATAATCATTGCATTATGCAATCCTAAGCATCCTAAAGTTTATCTAATGTAAATTTCTACTTTTTCTGATTAACCTTTTTAAAACAAACATGAGTGACACCCAAAACAAACCAACCCCATACACACACCAAAGAACCTATTAAAGTTATAGCCTAAGCCTGTGACTTCAAATTGCAGCTCAGAATCGCCTCCCATAGGCAGACAGTACAGGTATATTATACATTTTCTGAATCCTTAAAGTCTGAGGAGTACATTAGTTGTTAACTTCTGTGTCCCTGATGTCCCTGAATACCTCAGGGTTAGGGTTGTCTGGGTTAGTGTGGAAAAATGTGTATTAGTTTTGCTTTTACGAGCTCTAGTGACCTCTGTGTTGGTCAGAGAGACTCAAAACCTGACTTAAATGAAAGCCAAGAGTGTCCCCTTTAAGATGATACCAAAGACTATATTATAGACCTTTAACAAATGCCCATACCATGAGCCTAAACCAATTTCAAAAAACAGTTTGTCCACAGGAGTTCTTAACTTCATGAGCTGATAACTATCATACCAAAATATTAACTAGAGACATGTATCCTTTCAAAAAATATATATGGATAGACTTTGCCACCCTGAGATGGACCTGAGATGGATGTTGGCCTCTTGCTCATAGACTATTACTGGAGTAATTACGTCATAACATTTGAAATATTCTTACTGCTAAATGAGTGTTCAGAGTACTTAATGCGATTAATGAGATTACATGTTGTGAACATGTAATCACATCGTTGTAAAACAGTGTAGCTGAGACCACATGTGTATGTGCATTCTATTCCATATTAGGACACTCTTGCCTGGTATGTTCAATTCCTGTATTCAGGGGTGCAGTGATGACAGTTCTAGGGGCTCTGACCAACAGAGGGCCCTCCACAATTTAATTATTTATTTTTTGTTCATAGAAATTGAAAAAAAATTTGAGGTCCTGTCAATTACAAAATTAATCATATTGTATTTTCAAAAATTGTTTTTAGCAGTAAAAATTTTATGTTCCCACTCCCTGATCAAAAAACACACATCCATATTTGCCCTGAACACCTACTATCTGCATTAAATGGTTTGTTCCTACTTGGAGTGCTTGAGAGTGACGCTGTTAGCAGCAGTCAGTGGAAGATAAGAATAACTGTAGCAGTTACTATGCTACTAAGAAAAGTTATAAAATTAGGTTTTCAAAAAAAACAGAGGGAGAGAGAGAAAAAGGCAAGATTGTCAATTTATAACCCAGTTTTTCTCCAAGAGAGGTGGGTAAACTGTGTGAGATTATCAACCATTTGGCATAGTTAGCTTAGCTACAGACTACTGTTTGCCTCCATTTCACTAGCATTTAATGAATTAAGGAAAAAAATTACCAACATATTCATATATTGAACTTGTCCCTTACACCTTTTACCACTAAACAGATGAGTCAGTCAGCAGCAGTTATAACCCACGTCCCTCCTGATCCGTCCTCTACTGAGTGAAATGAAAGCTGCAGTGTGTAACTTTTATAAAAATATTTTTTCCACATATTTGTTAAAACTGTCATTATGTTGTGACAGTATGGTATGAGAGGTAATCTGTGAAAAACATATTTCCTCTGCCTTCTCCCAGTGCTCTCTAGAAAGAACCAATCAGTGGCAGGAGAGTTTTCGTGCTGTCAATCACAATCTCATGTTATGCTATCCTTCCTCTGCCTTGCTCTGTGCTATGCTGCAGCTAGTATAGCCTGTTGTGAGTGCTCAGTCTACTTAGAATAGCTACCAGTGATGGCAGATAAATAATTTCCCTGTAATGATCAGTTGTTTCTCCACCATTAGCACATTTAGCAGTGAGTGAATGAGGTTGATTGACAGCACTAAGACCCTCTTCCTGGTTCTGATTGGTTGTTTTTGTCAGAACAATGCAGTACTTTAGTTAACAATAGTAGTTTAGGAAGGAGATTGATTGTTTTTACAGATTGTGTCTCATAAACTGTCATAGCATGGTGACAGCTTTAACAAATATGGAGAAAACATATTTTTTATTAAAGTTATATACTGCAGCTTGAATAAAATGCAACTATATAGCATTTTTGAGAAGTCTGGATTACTTCATCTATATTGTGCATGTTGCCTATGACTGTTACTTGTGGGGAGAGACATTTCAGTATCTAAAACTAATTAAAAAAATTAAGCAACCTACTTGCATACTGTATGCATACTGAATTTTACTCTTGCAAGTAAAATTCATGAGCAGTAAATATTGTACTAGTTATCAGTCCTGGACCAAAGAAAGCAAGACTCAAGAAATTGTAAATGCAGCTGCGTGGGTGGGAGGGGGGACAATTTAATTTGTTCGTCAGGGGGCCCAAGATTCCTGGCAGCGCCCCTGGCTACAGGTACAAAACACTGGAATGAAATGGCTTACACCTCCTCCTTGTGTAGATCAGTTCTCCATAGCCTTCCTAATGACCTAATTACTCTATTCAGGTGTGGTGCAGCATAGGGACATCTAGTTGCAGGGCTGGAGTTTGACACCTGTGTTATAGACTCNTATGTGTGCACAGGGCTTGTGTGAAAACGTTGGATTATTCAGCCTGAAATGTGGCAGGGTGTGAAAGCATGAATAGAAAGCAGTGATAATAATTAATCCATATTTGCCCTGAACACCTACTATCTGCATAAAATGGTTTGTTCCTACTTGGAGCGCTTGAGAGTGACGCTGTTAGCAGCAGACAGTGGAAGACAAGAATAACTGTAGCAGTTACTATGCTGCTAAGAAAAGTTATAAAATTAGGTTTTCAAAAAAAGAGAGGGAGAGAGAGAAAAAAGCAGGATTGTCAATTTATAACCGTTTTTCTCCAAGAGAAGTGGGTAGACTGTGTGAGATTATCAACCATTTAGCATAGTTAGCTTAGCTACAGACTACTGTTTGCCTCCATTTCACTAGCATTTAATGAATTAAGGAAAAAATTACCAACATATTCATATATTGAACTTGTCCCTTGTACCTTTTACCACTAAACAGATGAGTCAGTCAGCAGCAGTTATAACCCACGTCCGTCCTGATCCGTCCTCTATTGAGTGAAATGAAAGCTGCAGTGTGTAACTTTTATAAAAATATTTTTTTCCACATATTTGTTAAAACTGTCATTATGTTGTGACAGTATGGTATGAGAGGTAATCTGTGAAAAACGTATTTCCTCTGCCTTCTCCCAGTACTATCTAGAAAGAACCAATCAGTGGCAGGAGAGTTTTCGTGCTGTCAATCACAATCTCATGTTATGCTATCCTTCCTCTGCCTCGCTCTGTGCTAAGCTGCAGCTAGTATAGCATGTTGTGAGTGCTCAGTCTACTTAGCATAGCTACCAGTGATGGCAGATAAACAATTTTCCTGTAATGATCAGTTGTTTCTCCACCAATAGCACATTTAGCAGTGAGTGAATGAGGTTGATTAACAGCACTAAGACCCTCCTCCTGGTTCTGATTGGTTGTTTTTGTCAGAACAATGCAGTACTTTAGCTAACAATAGTAGTTTAGGAAGGAGATTGATTGTTTTTACAGATTATGTCTCATAAACTGTCATAACATGGTGACAGCTTTAACAAATATGGAGAAAACATATTTGTTATTAAAGTTATGTACTGCAGCTTGAATAAAATGCAATTATATAGCATTTTTTGAGAAGTCTGGATAGCTTCATGTATATTTTGCGCGTTGTCTGTGACTGTTGCTGGTGGGGAGAGACATTTCAGTAAGCTAAAACTAATAAAAAAATTAAGCAACCTACTTGCATATTGTATGCATACTGAATTTTACTCTTGCAAGTAAAATTCATGAGCAGTAAATATTGTACTAGTTATCAGTCCTGGACCAAAGAAAGCAAGGCAGTTGCAAGCCTTTGAAATTGTGATGCTTTTGATAGGTCAGATAGACTCAAGAAATTGTAAAAATGCAGCTGCGTGGGTGGGAGGGGGGACAATTTAATTTGTTCGTCAGGGGGCCCAAGATTCCTGGCAGTGCCCCTGGCTACAGGTACAAAACACTGGAATGAATTGGCTTACACCTCCTCCTTGTGTAGATCAGTTCTCCAGAGCCTTCCTAATGACCTAATTACTCTATTCAGGTGTGGTGCAGCATAGGGACATCTAGTTGCAGGGCTGGAGTTTGACACCTGTGTTATAGACTCTTCACTGTTGCATCTCCAGTCCATCTGTTGTCCAGGGTTAGTTTGATCTAACCATGTTTCTCCTGAAATCTACAATCATCTCATTGGGTTTTTTTTTACATTAAGATGAGATGATTGTTCCCACACCATGACACAAAGCGGTTCACCTCATCAGTCACAAAGTCGGCCTTCTATCACCTGAAGAACATCTCCAGGATTAGAGGACTGATGTCTCAGTGAAATCTAGAGAAAATCATCCATGCGTTTATCTTTAATCGTATTGATTACTGCAACAGCATCTTCACGTCTGCCTAATAAATCAAACAGCTGCAGCTGATCCAGATGCTGCTGCTCGCGTTCTCACTAAAACCAGGAAGATAGAGCACATAACACCAGTTTTAAAGTCCATACAGTGTCTGTAGGGACTGTACCTAAAAGAATAGACTTTAAAATACTGTTAGTTTATAAATCACTGAATGGCTTAGCACCACAACACATTAAAGATCTGCTGTTGTATCAACCTTCCAGACCTCTCAGGTCTTCTTGTTCTGGTTCTGCTCTGCATCCAGAACCAGAACCAAACGAGGAGAAGCAGCATTCAGCTTCTATGCACCACAAATCTGGAACAAACTTCCAGAAAACTGTAAAACAGCTGAAACACTGAGTGCCTTTAAATCTCAACTTAAACCCACCTGTTTAGAGTTGTATTTGAAATGTAATCAACTTTATGTATTTAATGATGGCACTTGATTTAATGTAATGATTTGATTGTTGATTCTATGTTAATTATACAAAACATGCCACTGCTCCATTTATGTTAAAGAAACTGTAGCTTTGTTCCATCAGTGGCCATGTTCTAAATGATGACAGCTTCTCAGATCCTGCCTGACATGACGCCAGGCTGCCTCTCAGTGCTGAGGCCCAGAGCGGACACAGTGCTCTCACAGTTATCCATTCTTTGTGCACAGGAACCTTTTTATTAGCTGTGTGACACCCTGTCAGTCTTTCACAGAGTGATGATGGAAACAGGAAAAGTTAGAAGTTTTAGATTTTTAAAAAGATTTTATTGGCTCTGGTGGCTTTTATCTGAGACTGGTCAGACTAGAAAGCACATTATGAGAGAGGAGGAAGACATGCAGAAAGGGTCATCAGGCGGGAAATGAACCAGTGACATCTGCCTCCATTCACGGTCACAGGGGCGCTGTATAGAGGGGAAAAGTTATAACAATTCCAAGGGCCCCTGATCAACATGGGGCCCTCCACAATTTTTTTTGTTCATAGAAATTTAAAAAAAAAATGGGGCCCTATCAATTACAAAATTACTTATATTGTGTTTTCTAAAATTGTTTTTAGCAATAAAAATTAAATGTTACCCCTCCCAGACCAAAAAGCAGACATCCATATTTGCCCTAAAGCCCCCCTGGATCTGCATGAAATGGTTCATTACTGCTTGGAGCACTTGACATTGACGGTGTTCAGCAGCAGTCAGTAGAAGACGAGAACGACTGTGGCAGTTACTATGCTGCAGACTACTGTCTGCCTCCATTTCACTAGCTTTTAATGAATTAAGGAAAGAAATTACCAACATATTCATATATTTAACTTGTCCCTCTTCTAAGTGAAATTAAAGCTGCAGTATGTAACTTTTATAAAAATATATATTTTTACATATTTGTTAAAACTGTCATTATGTTGTGACAGTACAGCATGAGAGATAATCTGTGAAAAATCTATTTCTTCTGCCTTCACCCAGTGCTTTCTAGAAACAACTAATCAGAGGCAGGAGCATTTTAATCACAATCTCATGTTGCTGCTCATCCTTCCTCCCCTCGCTCTGTGCTATGCTGCAGCTAACACAGCCTGTTGTGAATTCTCAGTCTAGTTAGCATAGCTACCAATGACCGCAGATAAACATTTTTCTTGTAATGATAAGATGTTTTTCCACTATTAGCACATTTAGCAGTGAGTGAATGAGGTTGACTGACAGCGCTAAGACCCTTTTCCTGGTTCTGATTGGTTGTTTGTGGCAGGAATGTCGCATTACTTTAGCTAGCAACAGCAGCTCAGGAAGGAGGTGGAGGAGACTGATATTTTCAGATTGTCTGTCTCATAAACTATCACAACATGTTGACAGCTTTAACAAATATGGAGAAAACATTTTTTATTAAAGTTATATACTGCCGCTTGAATAAAATGCAACTACATAGCATTTTTTGAGAAGTCTGGATTACTTCACCTATATTGTGCATGTTGCCTATGACTGTTACTTGTGGGGAGAGACATTTCAGTATCTAAAACTAATGGAAAAAATTTAAGCAACCTACTTGCATACTGTATGTATCAGTATTGAACCAAAGAAAGCAAGGCAGTTGCAAGCCTTTAAAATTGTGGCGCTTTTGATGGGTTAGACAGACTCAAAAAATTGTAACAGCAGCTGCGTGGGGGGGCCCAATTACATTTTTTGTCAGGGGGCCCAAGATTCCTGGCACCGCCCCTGCATGGTCAGGTTTTTCTCATGCACTACGCCCAGCAATTTCAGCTTAAGTTTTCTACACATAGCTGGAACCATGTTAGTTTCTATCACTGTTTTTGGGAGATTTTTTTATAAATCAGCATTTGTTCTAAAGGTTTTTCTTGTGAACAGAGGCAAAGTCGGAAAAGTATCTCATGAATTAAATATTCTCTTAATTAAAGTCAGCAGCAGTGATGTGAGGAGTGGAGCTAGACACACGTATGCTGGAGGAGTTTTGGCAGCAAAGGTTTCTATTTCTTTCTGCTTCTCCCCAGTGTGAGTCTCATAAGCACCCGTCAGGCAGACTTGCAAATGATTCAGCAGCACCAGCACTTCACTCTATAAACATCTCATTAAAATCAATTATGTCACTCCTGAATGAAATTAAAGCTAAACGCTTTAAAAGCTGTTTTTCCCTTGTGTCAGCCAATATGAGCATTATCCCTGACACACTCTATTTTTCCACCTTATTCTCTCACTTGCTGTCTTCCTCACATGCAAGCACACACATACTCACATGAGTGATTTATTGAATCTCTTAAGCTCTGTTTGATTTCAACACTTATGAATTGTTAAAATGCCCAGGTCTTATTTGGCAACTGCAGAGGTACCCCTGCCCCCAACTCACCATTCCTCACCAACCAGCTTCTCATCATTACCATGGAAACAAAGTGGCAAGAAATAGCTTTCAACCATAGTGGGGATGGGGTTATCATTTCCTAAGGCTCCTTGATTTTTGTTCTCAGCACATAGTACAGCCCTAGACTGACAAAGAAATAAGCTTGAACTGATAAAATATCAAAGACGTGGAATTAAACTGACTAGCAAGATCCTCCAGCAGTAATCTAATTCTATGCAAACAAAACAAGACTTTTCCAACTGCAACATAGTGAGCAATAATGAAAATGGATCATGAATGATTAGAATATGTTGATGTTCTCTGAAAGCAGAAAGATCATAACATTTTATGTTCTTATACAGATACATCAGTTTCCTTGTTTTCCTTAAGCTTATAAAATAAGTTTTATTTTAAAAAGTTAAAGGGTTTTGAAACAAATGAAGTTTTAAAAAGAGATGTTTCAACTGATTAAATTTCATATCATGGAGTATGCAGAAAGAATAGTTAGGCTGAAAGATATATTGCATATTCAGGTCGTGCATAATTTTTTTTGAAAAATATATAAGTTATAACTCCCTCCAGGCAGAAAACGGACACAAGGCGTTCTTGATAGTTACTGGCATTTAATAATTATGCCGTGAGAACTGTACAAAAGACATAAAATACATTTTACAGAAAGAAAGACAAAACTACGGTAAAACATTTACAATAAAGTGGCTTGACTTACAAAAACAGACTCATTACGTCATTCAACACGTGGCTAACAAACTTGAGAAATTCTTAAAATAAACATTCCATTTACAAACAAAACTAAAATACAAAAATGCGTACCTCATTGGCCGCTTCAACATGAAAGGGTTAATACAAAAACTCCTGAAGCCTCTTCTGTCAATCCAGCTACCGGAGCCTCGGTGCCTCACCAAATCTCTCCATCAATTAAGAAAATAATAAAGCATGCTGCCCTCTACAGAGTGCGGCGTGTAACTAAAAATATGTGCCTAAATGAAACAACAAATTAAACGTTGGTTCCACTCCGGTAACCTTTGCACAACTTATAATAAACATAAAATATTTTACATCAACTTAAAATCATCAAATTAAACCAAACTGTATAACTGCCGCCGATGGCAGCCACATAAGTAAATAACTAATTACTTTTGAAAAGTTATTAGTAAAATAACTGGATTACTTTCTTGGAGGAGTAATCAGTGACTGTACATTTGAATATGACAAAGCGTTTAATGTCCTTCTATAGTCTCAGCAGACACCAGATCTCATTCTAAATCAGGTATATTCAATAAAAACTCAGTCAAGTTACGAAAATTTCCTCCTAGCACAAAGTCTGCTAGTAAAACCTTTAAGTAAATGTGATGCTCACTGTTCACTCAAGAAGAATGAATGCTACAAGATATATGTGTTTCAATCCCAGATGCAGAACCAGCATGAACCTTTTCATAACTTTCTGACAGACTTGAAAGTGAAAGCTCAGTCATGCAATTTTGGCCTGCTAAAAAACTCTATGATCAGAGATCAGATTGTCTTTGGTGTACGTGATGGAAAGCTCAGAGAGACACTGGTGAGAGAAGTGGAACTGACCCTGGAAGCAGCTGCAAAGATGTGCCAGGCAAGTCAACTGTCTCGACAGCAAGTAAGGACGTTTTCTGAACTTTTGTCAGGAACTACTTCACAGGTCAGTGATGGAGCAGTGGCAGCAGGAGCTGTGTCCTGCCAGAAGAAATGTCACAGATAAGGCAGCTGCAGGAGGATGGCATCATCAACTGTAAGTGCTGTGAGCCACTAAAGTGAGACAATGTCCTGCCTATGGTAAGCAGTGTTTAAATTGCCATTTTATAAAGCAATGCTTTATGAAGAGGAAGGAAGAAAAGAAGGGGAATTGTGTAAACTTAGNTCCTGCCTATGGTAAGCAGTGTTTAAATTGCCATTTTATAAAGCAATGCTTTATGAAGAGGAAGGAAGAAAAGAAGGGGAATTGTGTAAACTTAGAACAGGAGTGCCCAAACTTTTTGAGAGCAAGATCTACTTTTTCTCTCACCAGCCACCTGAGATCTACCTCATGACACAAAGACATAAAAATTGCAAATTAAACTCTATTGACTTATTTTATATGCGAATATGCATCAGTTATAGCAGAAATAATAAAGTGACAGAAAACCTGGCAGTTTCTTCTTCAGTGAGATTCTGAGGAGGTTACTGGTTTCTCAGTCAGAAGCTGGTTGCAAACCTGAGGCCAGCAGGTGTCAGTCATGGTGGATCTGAAATTTGGTTTGATGACCTCAATATGAGAAACTAACCAAGAGCCCAGAAAAGGTAAAGGCAAATCTTCAGAAGTCGGGATATAATTAATTTAATTTCACATAATTATCGCGGTAGAATTTGTTAAAACTTAATGAAATATATTTGTCCTCTTTGATGTTTGTTGTGACGTATACTCACAAACAAACGAGGTAATTAGTTCAAGTTTGTCGAATGTTCAGAAACTACAGCAGGTGTAAAGCGCCACAGCAAAGGTAAACAAAGGTAAAACCCGAACAGGTGATCAACTGAAAACCACTCGCACCTTTTTATTAATCTTTGTCATTTAAGCACACCCGTTGCCGTGGGAACCGCATGCGCCCTGCAAGCTGAGCAGAGATTACTTTAAAAACACAACATTCAGTCCGTTACGATATCACGTTTCCAGCCTTGATATTTATTCCTCGATTATTAATAAGCCTCTCATGAACACAGCGGTGGTTGAGTAGCTAATTTAAACTCCTGCTCTGCTCTCAGTCGGTCTTTGAGTCACTTCTTTTTTGTTAATGGAACCGAAACGCACTGAATTGCGCAACATCTTGTTGAAACAATAATTACTGAGATTATTTTAACATGTTTCGTTGATTTTTTATAATTATTCTTTTTTCTTTAAAGAACCTACGAATGTTCAGGATCTTAGTGAATATTTTTGATAAGCCTGTCATAAGAGGACATGGTCTCAGCGTCCTGGTGGCGTTCACTTTGTCACCTGCCAAGATCGACTCAAAACCTTTCAGCGATCGACCGGTCGATTGCGATCGACGTATTGGGCACTTCTGACTTAACAGATGAAACTGATCAAAGTGACACATTTTTATTGGCATTGTGAACTATGAAAATGAGTCAGAAAAAGTAATTTTTTATCATCTGGCAATTTGTTGCCAGGGTTAGAAGGCGCAACGTTTGAAACTCGCTGCAACACGGAAGTGATTGAAGACATTAACTAAAACATGCCGGCTTTTTTCTTTGCTTTGGATTTCAATATTCAGCGGCAGCTCGATGGAGCCGTGA
>NW_006800491.1:103223-112195 GCF_000485575.1 Poecilia formosa | reverse complement strand
GGTGACTCTGGAGAACCTCTACAGAGCCCAAAAGCATTACATTGTAATTTGACTCCACTGCGCACCCAGGTTAATCAAACAGCTGGGTCTCCTTGCGATATCAGCCGATCTGCACCAGATTTTTGTGCATTGTCTGGGAACAATGTCGAAAATGACAGAGTGACTATCTTAAGGGCAGGTTGGGCTGCTCTGTGAGAGCGTGAGCGGTGGCTGAGGGGAGGCGGTGGCTGGGGGGAGGCGGTGCTGAGGGGAGGCGGTGCTGGAACATCCGCGGTGGCCAGGCCTTCGCGGCGCTTGGCTGCGAGGGCCGCTTGTTTTCTTTCTTACCTCACAATTGTATACCAGTTTGTGTTGATCTTTCCCATTAAATCCCAATGAAATGTATTCATGTTTGTGGTTGTAATTTTTTAATGATTACAATTATATTTGCATTTGCTAATATTTAACACTTGTCAACAAATAAGCAATTTCTGCCTGGGGATCAATAAAGTATGTCCTAATCTATTCTATCTCACTGTTCTGGCGAACAATAATCATATCATCTGGATGTGTGGCTTCTAACTGGATTACTCTGGCTTTCTCCCACATTCCACAAATCTATGTGATAGGTTAATACACTCTAAAAATAAAATAGTTGAACCAACTTAAATGAATTGCTTCTATAGGTAACAAGCAATGCAATTAAGTTTATCCAAATTAATTTATTAAGTTTAACTAATTCAACATATTATAATCGTCCAACTCAATTTGTTTTTATTAAGCATGTTTAAGATAACAGATTTAAGTCAGTCTTACTCAAATCAGTTAGTTTACTTCAAAAAATGGTAAATGGACTGAACTTAAATAGAGCTTTTCCAGTCATTTGACCACTCAAAGTACACCAGAGTCACATTCACACACCGATATCCACATTGACATGTGACAGGAGGAAGCTGCAATCAAACCTACAACCTTCTGATCACAAGACGACTACGCTACCCACAGAGCCACGGTCGCTTACCTGGGAAGCTTGAGTCATGGTGTCAGACGTAGGATACAAATATGGTATCGAACTTAATTATTTCAAGTAAAGTCAAAGTAAAAAGGTCATTTACAGAAAAGATTTGTAACTTTTAAGTTAGAGTGTATTTAGAGGACACTGTAAATAGAGTATTAGACTGCAAACTAAGAAGTTTGGAGCCCAAAATATTTAGTTTGGAGCTAATTAAAAGTTTGACTTGACTTTCTGTAGAATTAAGTCAAAGAGATTTTAAATCTTTATTAGAACAAAATAAATTATTTGAGTACCACTGACTTAAATTTGTCCTGTTGAACACCCTTATGAATTAAGTTATAAAAACTTAGCAAATTGAGATGGAAGGACTTAGTGAATTGAGTTGGATGATCAGAATAAATTTAGTTGGTCAGACATAGGATACAAAACTGGCATTGAACTCAATTCTTTTAAGTCAAAGTGGAAAGTTCCTTTAGGTTAAAGATTTGTAAGTTTTGAGTTAAATGAACACAAAAAAGTAAGTTGTCATAGCAAAAGCAAAAAGAATTAAGTGAAATTAATGTAAATAATACATATGNAGCCTTCCTAATGACCTAATTACTCTATTCAGGTGTGGTGCAGCATAGGGACATCTAGTTGCAGGGCTGGAGTTTGACACCTGTGTTATAGACTCTTCACTGTTGCATCTCCAGTCCATCTGTTGTCCAGGGTTAGTTTGATCTAACCATGTTTCTCCTGAAATCTACAATCATCTCATTTGTTTTGTTTACATTAAGATGAGATGATTGTTCCCACACCATGACACAAAGCGGTTCACCTCATCAGTCACAAAGTCGGCCTTCTATCACCTGAAGAACATCTCCAGGATTAGAGGACTGATGTCTCAGTGAAATCTAGAGAAAATCATCCATGCGTTTATCTTTAATCGTATTGATTACTGCAACAGCATCTTCACGTCTGCCTAATAAATCAAACAGCTGCAGCTGATCCAGATGCTGCTGCTCGCGTTCTCACTAAAACCAGGAAGATAGAGCACATAACACCAGTTTTAAAGTCCATACAGTGTCTGTAGGGACTGTACCTAAAAGAATAGACTTTAAAATACTGTTAGTTTATAAATCACTGAATGGCTTAGCACCACAACACATTAAAGATCTGCTGTTGTATCAACCTTCCAGACCTCTCAGGTCTTCTTGTTCTGGTTCTGCTCTGCATCCAGAACCAGAACCAAACGAGGAGAAGCAGCATTCAGCTTCTATGCACCACAAATCTGGAACAAACTTCCAGAAAACTGTAAAAGAGCTGAAACACTGGGTGCCTTTAAATCTCAACTTAAACCCACCTGTTTAGAGTTGTATTTGAAATGTAATCAACTTTATGTATTTAATGATGGCACTTGATTTGATGTAATGATTTGATTGTTGATTCTATGTTAATTATACAAAACATGCCACTGCTCCATTTATGTTAAAGAAACTGTAGCTTTGTTCCATCAGTGGCCATATTATAAATGATGAGGACAGCTTCTCAGATCCTGCCTGACATGATGCCAGGCTGCCTCTCAGTGCTGAGGCCCAGAGCGGACACAGTGCTCTCACAGTTATCCATTCTTTGTGCACAGGAACCTTTTTATTAGCTGTGTGACACCCTGTCAGTCTTCCACAGAGTGATGATGGAAACAGGAAAAGTTAGCAGTTTTAGATTTTTTAAAAGATTTTATTGGCTCTGGTGGCTTTTATCTGAGAGTGGTCAGACTAGAAAGCACATTATGAGAGAGGAGGAAGACATGCAGAAAGGGTCATCAGGCGGGAAATGAACCAGTGACATCTGCCTCCATTCACGGTCACAGGGGTGCCGTATAGAGGGGAAAAGTTATAACAATTCCAAGGGCCCCTGATCAACATGGGGCCCTCCACAATTTTTTTTGTTCATAGAAATTTAAAAAAAAAATGGGGCCCTATCAATTACAAAATTACTTATATTGTGTTTTCTAAAATTGTTTTTAGCAATAAAAATTAAATGTTACCCCTCCCAGACCAAAAAGCAGACATCCATATTTGCCCTAAAGCCCCCCTGGATCTGCATGAAATGGTTCATTACTGCTTGGAGCACTTGNGATTTGTAAGTTTTGAGTTAAATGAACACAAAAAAGTAAGTTGTCATAGCAAAAGCAAAAAGAATTAAGTGAAATTAATGTAAATAATACATATGTAAATAATACATATGAATATGTGTAACCCATGGTGGAAAAACTGCTCTTAGTCCCGCCTTACTGCCCCATTGGTTAGAGTGACAGTCAGTCACACAATGCATGCAGCCAATTGACACACCTGATGTAATTATTTAGGCTTGCTCCAGCTTTCCCCAGTCAGGTGTGAGGGGGAGAGATGGAGACAAAGGAGCTACAGGTTGGTGTTCTCAAGCAATCAGTTATCTCTTTGTTTGTAATGCACTTTTTAACGTTACAATATAAAAATCATGTAGATCCAAAAAATCCAGTGAGTTTGGAGCCTTGAAGCTGCCATGCTCCCAACTATTATTGAAATTGGTAAGTAGTGAGCACAATGTTTTGTTGTTTTAGCATGTTGGTTGGTAGCCAATGCTAATTGTGATCATCAATTGTTGTAATCTAACTTCTTTAAGATAATGAGATAAATGTTTCTTCATTTGGTTTGATAGATTAGATATATTGCATTTATTTCTGTGTGAAACTGAAAACTCTAGTTAACTAGCCGGCTGGAAATTTACTGGTCCTGTTTATTTTAATACAGGCCAGGTGATCCCTTTTTAGGGTAAAAGATGGCGAGCTTCTGAAAACTGGCTGGAGCCAGGAGAGCCCTAAGAATCACTTCATCCTGGTCTGGTCTGTATCAATTCCCCTCCATCTCACCACTCAGGCACACACTCCATTATTCATCTTTTCATCCGAAAGAACTTGCGCTGGGACATTTTCAACTTAAATATCTGGATAATTCAACCATGGACTTTTGAATGTGTGTCGGTCAGGTTTTGGACTGACCAGCGGGGAAGTCAAGACCAGTTGTGCACAAACCAATGAAGGACGGCCGCAGTACTGTGTATATTTTTTTGTTTGTTTTTATTTTTGGTCCTATGTATGTTTGTCTTGCATTGTTCACTTTAATTTTGTCTATTACATGGTATTGAAAGCAATTCTTTTGTATTGTTTTGATTACTGACAGCTCCAGTAGACGAATTCTAGTCTTATTTTTTCCATCCAGTCCTTTTACACTTTAAATAGTGCTACATATGTAAATTAATGTAAATAATGAACTGCAGTCCAAATACACTTTTTAGAGTGTAGTGTATTTCAAATTGCCATTAGTTATGAATGAGTGTGTGCATTGTTGTTTGCCCTGTATATCTGTGTTGCCGTGTGATGGACTGTGACCTGAACGCCTCCCGCCAACTGAATGTTANAGCCTTCCTAATGACCTAATTACTCTATTCAGGTGTGGTGCAGCATAGGGACATCTAGTTGCAGGGCTGGAGTTTGACACCTGTGTTATAGACTCTTCACTGTTGCATCTCCAGTCCATCTGTTGTCCAGGGTTAGTTTGATCTAACCATGTTTCTCCTGAAATCTACAATCATCTCATTTGTTTTGTTTACATTAAGATGAGATGATTGTTCCCACACCATGACACAAAGCGGTTCACCTCATCAGTCACAAAGTCGGCCTTCTATCACCTGAAGAACATCTCCAGGATTAGAGGACTGATGTCTCAGTGAAATCTAGAGAAAATCATCCATGCGTTTATCTTTAATCGTATTGATTACTGCAACAGCATCTTCACGTCTGCCTAATAAATCAAACAGCTGCAGCTGATCCAGATGCTGCTGCTCGCGTTCTCACTAAAACCAGGAAGATAGAGCACATAACACCAGTTTTAAAGTCCATACAGTGTCTGTAGGGACTGTACCTAAAAGAATAGACTTTAAAATACTGTTAGTTTATAAATCACTGAATGGCTTAGCACCACAACACATTAAAGATCTGCTGTTGTATCAACCTTCCAGACCTCTCAGGTCTTCTTGTTCTGGTTCTGCTCTGCATCCAGAACCAGAACCAAACGAGGAGAAGCAGCATTCAGCTTCTATGCACCACAAATCTGGAACAAACTTCCAGAAAACTGTAAAAGAGCTGAAACACTGGGTGCCTTTAAATCTCAACTTAAACCCACCTGTTTAGAGTTGTATTTGAAATGTAATCAACTTTATGTATTTAATGATGGCACTTGATTTAATGTAATGATTTGATTGTTGATTCTATGTTAATTATACAAAACATGCCACTGCTCCATTTATGTTAAAGAAACTGTAGCTTTGTTCCATCAGTGGCCATATTATAAATGATGAGGACAGCTTCTCAGATCCTGCCTGACATGATGCCAGGCTGCCTCTCAGTGCTGAGGCCCAGAGCGGACACAGTCCTCTCATAGTTATCCATTCTTTGTGCACAGGAACCTTTTTATTAGCTGTGTGACACCCTGTCAGTCTTTCACAGAGTGATGATGGAAACAGGAAAAGTTAGCAGTTTTAGATTTTTTAAAAGATTTTATTGGCTCTGGTGGCTTTTATCTGAGAGTGGTCAGACTAGAAAGCACATTATGAGAGAGGAGGAAGACATGCAGAAAGGGTCATCAGGCGGGAAATGAACCAGTGACATCTGCCTCCATTCACGGTCACAGGGGCGCTGTATAGAGGGGAAAAGTTATAACAATTCCAAGGGCCCCTGATCAACATGGGGCCCTCCACAATTTTTTTTGTTCATAGAAATTTAAAAAAAAAATGGGGCCCTATCAATTACAAAATTACTTATATTGTGTTTTCTAAAATTGTTTTTAGCAATAAAAATTAAATGTTACCCCTCCCAGACCAAAAAGCAGACATCCATATTTGCCCTAAAGCCCCCCTGGATCTGCATGAAATGGTTCATTACTGCTTGGAGCACTTGACATTGACGGTGTTCAGCAGCAGTCAGTAGAAGACGAGAACGACTGTGGCAGTTACTATGCTGCAGACTACTGTCTGCCTCCATTTCACTAGCTTTTAATGAATTAAGGAAAGAAATTACCAACATATTCATATATTTAACTTGTCCCTCTTCTAAGTGAAATTAAAGCTGCAGTATGTAACTTTTATAAAAATATATATTTTTACATATTTGTTAAAACTGTCATTATGTTGTGACAGTACAGCATGAGAGATAATCTGTGAAAAATCTATTTCTTCTGCCTTCACCCAGTGCTTTCTAGAAACAACTAATCAGAGGCAGGAGCATTTTAATCACAATCTCATGTTGCTGCTCATCCTTCCTCCCCTCGCTCTGTGCTATGCTGCAGCTAACACAGCCTGTTGTGAATTCTCAGTCTAGTTAGCATAGCTACCAATGACCGCAGATAAACATTTTTCTTGTAATGATAAGATGTTTTTCCACTATTAGCACATTTAGCAGTGAGTGAATGAGGTTGACTGACAGCGCTAAGACCCTTTTCCTGGTTCTGATTGGTTGTTTGTGGCAGGAATGTCGCATTACTTTAGCTAGCAACAGCAGCTCAGGAAGGAGGTGGAGGAGACTGATATTTTCAGATTGTCTGTCTCATAAACTATCACAACATGTTGACAGCTTTAACAAATATGGAGAAAACATTTTTTATTAAAGTTATATACTGCCGCTTGAATAAAATGCAACTACATAGCATTTTTTGAGAAGTCTGGATTGCTTCATCTATATTGTGCATGTTGCCTATGACTGTTACTTGTGGGGAGAGACATTTCAGTATCTAAAACTAATGGAAAAAATTTAAGCAACCTACTTGCATACTGTATGTATCAGTATTGAACCAAAGAAAGCAAGGCAGTTGCAAGCCTTTAAAATTGTGGCGCTTTTGATGGGTTAGACAGACTCAAAAAATTGTAACAGCAGCTGCGTGGGGGGGCCCAATTACATTTTTTGTCAGGGGGCCCAAGATTCCTGGCACCGCCCCTGCATGGTCAGGTTTTTCTCATGCACTACGCCCAGCAATTTCAGTTCAAGTTTTCTACACATAGCTGGAACCATGTTAGTTTCTATCACTGTTTTTGGGAGATTTTTTTATAAATCAGCATTTGTTCTAAAGGTTTTTCTTGTGAACAGAGGCAAAGTCGGAAAAGTATCTCATGAATTAAATATTCTCTTAATTAAAGTCAGCAGCAGTGATGTGAGGAGTGGAGCTAGACACACGTATGCTGGAGGAGTTTTGGCAGCAAAGGTTTCTATTTCTTTCTGCTTCTCCCCAGTGTGAGTCTCATAAGCACCCGTCAGGCAGACTTGCAAATGATTCAGCAGCACCAGCACTTCACTCTATAAACATCTCATTAAAATCAATTATGTCACTCCTGAATGAAATTAAAGCTAAACGCTTTAAAAGCTGTTTTTCCCTTGTGTCAGCCAATATGAGCATTATCCCTGACACACTCTATTTTTCCACCTTATTCTCTCACTTGCTGTCTTCCTCACATGCAAGCACACACATACTCACATGAGTGATTTATTGAATCTCTTAAGCTCTGTTTGATTTCAACACTTATGAATTGTTAAAATGCCCAGGTCTTATTTGGCAACTGCAGAGGTACCCCTGCCCCCAACTCACCATTCCTCACCAACCAGCTTCTCATCATTACCATGGAAACAAAGTGGCAAGAAATAGCTTTCAACCATAGTGGGGATGGGGTTATCATTTCCTAAGGCTCCTTGATTTTTGTTCTCAGCACATAGTACAGCCCTAGACTGACAAAGAAATAAGCTTGAACTGATAAAATATCAAAGACGTGGAATTAAACTGACTAGCAAGATCCTCCAGCAGTAATCTAATTCTATGCAAACAAAACAAGACTTTTCCAACTGCAACATAGTGAGCAATAATGAAAATGGATCATGAATGATTAGAATATGTTGATGTTCTCTGAAAGCAGAAAGATCATAACATTTTATGTTCTTATACAGATACATCAGTTTCCTTGTTTTCCTTAAGCTTATAAAATAAGTTTTATTTTAAAAAGTTAAAGGGTTTTGAAACAAATGAAGTTTTAAAAAGAGATGTTTCAACTGATTAAATTTCATATCATGGAGTATGCAGAAAGAATAGTTAGGCTGAAAGATATATTGCATATTCAGGTCGTGCATAATTTTTTTTGAAAAATATATAAGTAAATAACTAATTACTTTTGAAAAGTTATTAGTAAAATAACTGGATTACTTTCTTGGAGGAGTAATCAGTGACTGTACATTTGAATATGACAAAGCGTTTAATGTCCTTCTATAGTCTCAGCAGACACCAGATCTCATTCTAAATCAGGTATATTCAATAAAAACTCAGTCAAGTTACTAAAATTTCCTCCTAGCACAAAGTCTGCTAGTAAAACATTTAAGTAAATGTGATGCTCACTGTTCACTCAAGAAGAATGAATGCTACAAGATATATGTGTTTCACTCCCGGATGCAGAACCAGCATGAACCTTTTCATAACTTTCTGACAGACTTGAAAGTGAAAGCTCAGTCATGCAATTTTGGCCTGCTAAAAAACTCTATGATCAGAGATCAGATTGTCTTTGGTGTACGTGATGGAAAGCTCAGAGAGACACTGGTGAGAGAAGTGGAACTGACCCTGGAAGCAGCTGCAAAGATGTGCCAGGCAAGTCAACTGTCTCGACAGCAAGTAAGGACATTTTCTGAACTTTTGTCAGGAACTACTTCACAGGTCAGTGATGGAGCAGTGGCAGCAGGAGCTGTGTCCTGCCAGAAGAAATGTCACAGATAAGGCAGCTGCAGGAGGATGGCATCATCAACTGTAAGTGCTGTGAGCCACTAAAGTGAGACAATGTCCTGCCTATGGTAAGCAGTGTTTAAATTGCCATTTTATAAAGCAATGCTTTATGAAGAGGAAGGAAGAAAAGAAGGGGAATTGTGTAAACTTAG
>NW_006800491.1:100256-102007 GCF_000485575.1 Poecilia formosa | reverse complement strand
TGCTTCGATTGTTTCTCATTTTGCTGTTGCATCTGAGTTTCCCCGTTGTGAGATAATAAAACATGTTATATGACATCCTGTTGTAAAATGGCTAGATATCAGATCTCTAATCAAATTGTTATGAATTATTAATTGTAGAATGAGCAATAAACCTGAGGAAAACGACAGTGTTGTTTTATCCATGGCTGTATGCATGCATAGGTCTAAAACTTACAAGTAATTATGTAGCAGAGTTAATTTTATTTATTTATTTTTATTTTTATTAATGAACCTTCTGAAAACTCATTTTCTTTGAATTGACATGTCTGTTATATATTATTTCTGTTTTATATTGCTTTTATTTTTGGTTCCTAGTGTGTAAAAATCCATCCTTATCTATGAATATTTGTTTTCCTTTGTTTTGTTTTTTTTATTGTATTTTATTTTGGTGGAGAAACTTTTATTTTCTTACTTCCTGTTTTTGTGTCACATCCTGTGTGTTCCCGCTGCCCTCCTCAGTTCGCGCCGAGTTGCGCTGAGGAGAGGTGAGCGTTTTTCTGTTTGCGTATTAAAATATTGAAAATGCTCTAAAAAGTATGTTGTAAACTCAGAAGTTTTCATATATATTATTGTTTAATTGTTTTATGTTTAGAGCAGCACCTCACTGGCCATTTAATTCCCACATTTGTAACGTCTATCAAGTTTTCCTTGCCATTTGTGTATTTTTTTGGTTGGTTAAGGTGTGTGTGAGGAAGCTGAAGCCCAGGAGCTGCTGGAATAAAAATGTTCTTGTTTTGAACAGGAATAAAATTATCCTGATTCCTGATTCTGGTGTGATTCTGACGTCCTGTTCTCAACCGCTACAATTACATTTTGTCTTTAATTTACATAACTATTCCAGTTATTTATAATTCTGTATGTCTGGGTGGTAAAAACAAAAAACAGTGTTTGTATGTATATATAAAGTAAAATGTATGTTTTAAATAATTCCTTATGCGTATCTAACTTCCACAGTAACTCTGTTATTTATCTACATTTATGTGCTATAAATTATAACATCTGATTACTTTTCCCAGGGAACAGAAGAAGAGCAACATGGCTGACAACTGGATCTCCTTCAGGAGGAAGCAGCTACCAGCAGAGGTGGCAGAACTCCATGGAGAGTTGAGACAAACAAAAGGAAAGATAAATGCTGTTGTGTCTCAGTGAAAGTCTCTTTATTTATACTCACTCCACACATTATTGTACATACTGTAGTTTATATGGCATCAAGGTCCTAATACAATCCTCCCAAAATGTGAGGAGCTTTAGACAGAGTGAAAATAACATTATATAAATATGTCATTGAACTTAACATTGTAGATTACCAATGAAGGCATCCAAAACTGAATACATTATTCAGCAAACCAAACATTTTGGCATTATTATCAGGGTTTCTATTAACAAGAACCCAAAATACAAATCATGTTAGTGAGTGGATAGAATGATGATGTATAAACTAGAAACTAACTGTTTCTGTCTTCCTGCAGAATCTTCAATGCAAGAAAGTGAGAAAATGTGTCTAAAACCTGTAACCTTAATTAGTGATAAATAAGACTGAGTTTAAACTTTTAATTCTTAGTGTGCAAAATGTGAAAACATGGAACTAGAACCAGTCAGAAGGAATAGAGCTTTATTTGTTCTCAGTATAACTTGGACATCAGATTGTTAATGCACTTCAACTGTAAGAACATCAGCCACATTTTTTTTTTATCAGAAATGTTTCATCAGCA
>NW_006800491.1:68236-99105 GCF_000485575.1 Poecilia formosa | reverse complement strand
CAATTGTGATAGTTATATTAGTAATGAAATAATAGTCAGTGCAAAGTAGCCTACAAATTCTTTGGTGGGAGGTGGTGAGGGCTGGTAGGGCGCTGGCCTGAAAAAGGTTGAGAAACACTGTGTTAGAAGGAAAAATTCTTCCAGAACAGGAACATTTCGTTTATATTATTACTTAGAAACTGTGGAGTACTCATTACTTTTACAAATTTAGAGCACACTTAGAAAGTCTAGAGAATACTTACAAACTCTTAGGGGAGTTCATACTTGGGCCTAGAGTGGTTATTATTAAAAATATCTGGGTTGCCCCAAAATAACCTGGGTTACAATAGGCACAAAACAATTCGGTTATTTAAAAAAAAAAAAAAAACCCACAGTTAAGTTAAAAGCAAGATCACCAAACCTACTGCAAAAGTTCCCAGAGTAGAATTCAATTCAGAAGGAGCTGGGTGGATGGGACAAACCACTAGTGTAAAAAGGGGAGGTGGGCCACTCCACTGCTTGGAGTGACTTGTAGATGTTTTTGTGTCTGCAGTCAGTCAGAAATATATTTACAGACAAGTAAAAAACCGTACAGAAAGGAATCACTGTGCTCAACATATAGTGCTTAATTTAAAACATAAGTCTCTGCTCAATCATAAAATGTTCTGACCCAGAGTTCAAAAAGGACGAGAGGAAGGGCGGGGATGGGGTGATAGGTTGAGGAGGAGGGGGGCAGGAGTATGAGGGGAGAAGTAGAGGGGAAGGGAGACAGGAGGCTGGGGTAAGGTTA
Source organism: Poecilia formosa (assembly GCF_000485575.1). Classification (NCBI taxonomy): domain Eukaryota; kingdom Metazoa; phylum Chordata; class Actinopteri; order Cyprinodontiformes; family Poeciliidae; genus Poecilia; species Poecilia formosa. The sequence continues at coordinate 98,336 of NW_006800491.1, read as the reverse complement.
AGAGTGGGTAAAAGGGAAGGGTGAGGGTAGGGGATGAAGAGAGGAGGGATGAGGAAGGGGTGCAACAAACAGCATAGTCTCTGTGCCTATTCATTTGTCCATAGCAAATGAAAATTAAACAATATAGAAATAATGACAAATTTATTTTAGGTTGAAAATGTAACCTGCATATACTNTTTATATTCTTGTCAGTAATTGACTTAATTTTTAAGTTAACAAAATTTCTTATTTGTAAATATTGATAAAAGTCTTGTTTGTCCAGAGAATATTTTCTCTTGAGTGTTTCGAAATCACCTAAGATACTGTTGTTCATTATTGTGCACAGAGCAGTGATTCCTTTGCATGTCCAGTCCTTAAACCTGGCGTTCAGTTTGTTTGGTGTGAAGCCTGAGTCATATGCGATCCATTTTATGACTGCAAGGTCGTTCTCTAGTGCATTTTTTTTTTATGATGGCTTTCCACACTCTAAGGGTTGTTTTCATTATTATTTATTTATTTATGTGACCACACACACCCTTGTCATGAGTCTCTTTCTAAAGTAATTCTGTCTGATAAATGTCCATTAACTTTAATTCTCGCTGTGGGATTATTATGTAACGCCTGTATTGTTTTTATTATTGTATTATCTAGTCCAAATCTATGTAAAACCCTGAAGAGAAAATTCCAGTCCACTGAATTGAATGCTTTTTCCGCATCTATGCTGATAACAATGGCTTCTAGTTTATTTTTTTGTACGTGATCTATAACATGTAGCGTCCTTCTTATATTGTCCTGTGTTTGACGTTGTCATATGAAACCAGTTTCATCGTTATATTAGGGAAGGGAGAAATTCTTCCAATCGTCTGGCCATTATAGAAGTAAAAAGTCGATAATCAATATTTAAAACAGATATTGGTCGGTATGATCCACAATCCAGTTTATCTTTGCCCTCTTTATGTATTACCGAGATTATTGCCTCCTTCCAGCTTGGTGGTGTTTGAGCTTTTTTCAGAATCCAATTTAGTGAAGGGAGGAGGATTGGAATCAACTCTTTCTGAAATTCCTTATAAAATTCTGCTGTGTATCCATCTGACCCAGGTGATTTACATGGTTTTAATCTACTTATTGTGTTTTTTAAATTCTTCTTCTGTAATGTCTGATGTCATTTTTCTGTTCTGTTCTTCATTCATACAAGGTAGTTCTAGTGAGTTCAAATATTCATCAATTTGTTCTATAGTTCCTCCAGAGATTTTTGAGTACAGGGTTTTGTAAAATATTTCAAATGCTTCCTGGATATCATTCAGTTTGCTCTTAACAATTTTGATTCGGGGTTTCTGATTCTATGGATCGTATTTTCTGCTGTTTTCTTTTTTAGTTTCCATGCTAGGACCCTCATAGATTTTGATCCGCCTTCATAGTGTCTCTGCTTAAGAAACATGAGATTTTTCAGAGTTTCCTGTGTTGCCATATCATTTATTTTATTTCTAATTCTTTTTAAATCTTCCAGTATATCTGGTGTACAATTTTGTTTGTGTTTTTGTTCTAGATCTTCCTATTTTTTTATGTAATTCCTCTGCTCTTTTATTTCTTAGTTTTTTTTAGGTGCGATGACATTGCTATAATTTTTCCCCTCATTACTGCTTTAAGAGTGTCCCATAATATCGGAGGAGATGCTTCTCCATTGTCATTGAGATCTAAAAAAAAAGGCTGATTTCCTTCCATATTTCCTGTTCACTGGTTTTTAAGCAAACTTGAATTTAGTTTCCATATATACAAGGTCCACTCACTGTTAAATGTACAGGTGAGTGGTCACTCATCTATTGTTCCGATCTCACATCTTTCAATCTTGTCTCTGCCTTTTGTAAATGTCAAAAAATAATCAATTCCTGTATACTGAATGAGTGGCAGAACAGTGTGTATAGTCCTTTTTACTGGGGTAAAAGTCTCTCCATATGTCTATCAGACCAACTTCCTAACAAAGTATATGTATTTTTTTGTATTTTTGTTCTTTCTGGTGAGTTTTCTCCCTGGAAGAATCCATCTTTGGTTGCAAACAAATATTTAAGTCCCCCCCACAAATCAGAACACCTTGTATTTCTTTTACCAATATATTGTTTATTTTCTTGTAAAAATCAATATCACTCCCCGGAGGAGCATATATGTTAAATAATGTAACAGGGTTTCCCCCTATATTACCTCTCAGAGTCTCNACCTGGACGTTAGGTCGCATTTGAATCGGATGTGTCGGATATGGGTCACATTCGAAAAAGAATCAGACCTGTGCTGTTCAGGATGTCATGAAAAGATTGGATACAGGTCGCATTACGTAAAAAAAAAAAATCGGAATTGGGTCACTTCAGGCTGCAGTGTGAACACACCCTTAGAATTTGCAGGGTACAGGTTTGCTTATTCCCGGGCACAACATTCAAACTTAAATCAACTGCTCAACAGACAAATGCATTTTTCTTACTCTAGTGGCACCATTAAAAGGGAAGTAAATTGCCATTTTAATGATATGAGCTTTATTTTCAAGAGGCATTGTTGCCGCAAGGAAATCCATAGAAAGTGGAAATGAAAATCAGACATTTGTTTTTGGAGGACTGGAATGGTTGCATTTTCCCATGTGTTAGAGCACATGGGAAAATGTGTGCTCTAACACACGGTAAAAAGTTACCGTGATAACTTTTTCATCACGGTAAAACTCAAACCTGTAGTTTCATTAACTTAAAGTAATTAAAATTCAAAAATATTTTATTGATCACAAAGGAAAATTAAATTTATAAGTTTATACTTGATGCTAAGCCCTGCTTTAACATGAGTACCTAGTTTTCTGCAGCCTGTAGAGCAGAGAATTACATGGTTTCTGCCTCATCTCAGACAAACAGCAGGCAGTGCTGGTTCAAGGACACTGTGAGGCATCAGTAGTCACATTACATCATTGAGTTCCAACTCCAATTTTCTGTTGCTGAGTGTTGCTGAGTGCCCACAGGTAGAGGCACAGGGAAAATTACAGTAGTCACCTCTGATGCAGCCAGTCTAATGGCAGATTGTGGAGGCAGCAAACATACATGCCCAATAACCTTACAACGATGCAAAAATGTTTAAATTATACAGTGTCAATTAAAAACAAAAAAGTTAACATTAAAAATGAATATTTATCACCTTAATTGTAATGTCTAATACAGTAATGACTTTGTGGAATATAGGAAAACAGTGGCACTTTTAAATCAGCAGCAATATTTTAAAATTTATATGAAAGGTAAATTTTTAACTGTACCAAGAAAGTACCGTATTTTCTGGACCATAAGGCGCACCGGATTATAAGGCGCATGCTAAAACATACGGTCAACAAAAAAAAAGATAACGGAAACGAAACAGTAAGTTTAGTTGAACTTTATTCGACTGTGTAACAATACACTCACGTTATTTTTTATTCTTCTTCCACAAATCCATCAAAGTCCTCCTCTTCCGTATCTGAATTGAACAGCTGGGCAATTTCGCCATCAAACATGCCTGGTTCCCTCTCATCATTGTCAGTCAGTCTCGTTGCCAGGTGGCTGTTCAGCAATGATGCCGGCTTTTGCGAAATCTCGGACAACAGTTAAGGCAGATACAGGCACGTGCAGAGGGGGGGACTAGTGGGGCTTGAGCACCTGTCCCTTTTGCTCCTTGCCCCCAAGTTCCCTTTTGGTCAATTTTTATTTTATTATTATTTCCTAAGCCCTCTTCTGACACATAATAACATGTACTAAAATTATTTTGTTTTTTGTTGGGGGTTTTTGTACAACATAATAAGTCCTCCGGTCCCCTTGTTACCTTTGACCTTTAACCCGTGACGCATGACGCAGTTGCTTCTCGCGCAGTGAGATAAAGCGGCTACCTGGAGCTCAACGTTCCAGATTACAGATCAGTTTTTGNGGTGATTTACATGGTTTTAATCTACTTATTGTGTTTTTTAAATTCTTCTTCTGTAATGTCTGATGTCATTTTTCTGTTCTGTTCTTCATTCATACAAGGTAGTTCTAGTGAGTTCAAATATTCATCAATTTGTTCTATAGTTCCTCCAGAGATTTTTGAGTACAGGGTTTTGTAAAATATTTCAAATGCTTCCTGGATATCATTCAGTTTGCTCTTAACAATTTTGATTCGGGGTTTCTGATTCTATGGATCGTATTTTCTGCTGTTTTCTTTTTTAGTTTCCATGCTAGGACCCTCATAGATTTTGATCCGCCTTCATAGTGTCTCTGCTTAAGAAACATGAGATTTTTCAGAGTTTCCTGTGTTGCCATATCATTTATTTTATTTCTAATTCTTTTTAAATCTTCCAGTATATCTGGTGTACAATTTTGTTTGTGTTTTTGTTCTAGATCTTCCTATTTTTTTATGTAATTCCTCTGCTCTTTTATTTCTTAGTTTTTTTTAGGTGCGATGACATTGCTATAATTTTTCCCCTCATTACTGCTTTAAGAGTGTCCCATAATATCGGAGGAGATGCTTCTCCATTGTCATTGAGATCTAAAAAAAAAGGCTGATTTCCTTCCATATTTCCTGTTCACTGGTTTTTAAGCAAACTTGAATTTAGTTTCCATATATACAAGGTCCACTCACTGTTAAATGTACAGGTGAGTGGTCACTCATCTATTGTTCCGATCTCACATCTTTCAATCTTGTCTCTGCCTTTTGTAAATGTCAAAAAATAATCAATTCCTGTATACTGAATGAGTGGCAGAACAGTGTGTATAGTCCTTTTTACTGGGGTAAAAGTCTCTCCATATGTCTATCAGACCAACTTCCTAACAAAGTATATGTATTTTTTTGTATTTTTGTTCTTTCTGGTGAGTTTTCTCCCTGGAAGAATCCATCTTTGGTTGCAAACAAATATTTAAGTCCCCCCCACAAATCAGAACACCTTGTATTTCTTTTACCAATATATTGTTTATTTTCTTGTAAAAATCAATATCACTCCCCGGAGGAGCATATATGTTAAATAATGTAACAGGGTTTCCCCCTATATTACCTCTCAGAGTCTCACAAGCACAAACCTGCCTTCCTTGTCCACCAGTTCGTATAATTTTTTGAAATGTATCTTGTTTGAGATAAGAGTAGCTACTCCCCTTCTATGTCCTGATTTGCATGACAAGAACAATTGGTTGAAACCCATTCTTAGTTTTTCATGTTCACTTTTGTTTAGGTGGGTTTCTTGTAAGTAAACTATGTGAGCATGTTTCTTCTTCATTTTTGATAAGATTTTACTTCATTTAATTGGATTGAGACCATTAACGTTAAAAGTAATTATATATATCTTATTGAGCCATGTCTGACTGTCTTGTTGATCATTTTTAGATGTCTGATAGCAAATCTTAACAAATCCACTCTCCAAACAAATGTAAACAATAACTTGACAATAAAGAACAGAAAATAAACTTGAGATTCCAAGGTTAGGGTCCTGAACAAAAGACCCTGAACTTGGCTAGGAAAACCGTCTAGCCCTGGGGGAAGACCTCCGATGGCAAAGAGGGGAGGGCCCCCAACTACGCTTAAGCTGATTTTGTCCATTTTGTGCGCATTCCTCCTCAGTACATTTTTTTTTCCGTCTAGGTTGGGGCTAGGGAATATATCCAATATCACAACAATAATGTCCGTAATACAGAGCAATTGAACTCACTGAGATACATTGTCCTTTTAGTTTATATCCTAATGATTACTCAATGATTATTTAGCTTACCAGTCATTATTGTATCTATTCAGAGCTCCTCTTGAGGATAACTGGTTTCTCTTCTGAACTCACAAAGTCTTTCTCTGGTATTCATCTCTCGCTCTTCTCCTGGCATTTGTTGTTTCGAGACAATCTTCCAAGCGGTGCGGGAGAGTTGCTCAGCTAGGCTCTCCTTTGGCTTGATCAGGGGGACAGGCAAACCACGCTCCTTCATGTCCTTCGTCGCCTCTGCCACCATCTGGTAAAGCCGTGTTTCCCTCTCATAAAACACTCGTAGTTTAGCAGGGAAAGGAGACTGGAAGCGAATCTTTCTCTGCTTCAGGATCCGTTTAGCTTCCGAGTATTCAGCTGAAAGTGAGGTGGACTACGAAGTAAAGAGTCCCTTTCCAAAACACACCAAAGAAACGGCAGAAATCTGAGCGAATGGGAAGAACTTTAAACATGCTGGTGATGTCTGCCTTTGAAAGCCAGGCCCCTTGCCCTGCCAAATGGATGACTTTTATAGTGTGATCGATGGTTGCATGTTGCATAGAAATGTCGGGGAATGGAATAACGCTATTAATACTGGGAACGACTGAACCGTGAGGAGCTGAGAGATCTATAATTAGTCTTTTCTTACCAGAGTACTTCCGTGTAGCAATACCGATGGGACTGACACCGTAGATGGGGAAGGGTGGTTTATCAAGTGGACTTATCATGAACCCTTCTTTAACTTCTTTAGCTAGAAGAAGATCAACTATGTTGGGATCTGATCAAGCAGACTTAAGATTGTGACAGTGGTAGGTGGAATTTGGAATGATATCTATGCCTGTGTGGAAACCGTTAGAAAAACCATTAACGAGGAAGTTAACAAATTCTTTGTCTGGATATTTTTTTTAGGGGAGAAATGAGTGCATTCACCTTGATAGGAGTAGAAATATGACGTCCTAGTCAGTCTGCTGCGGGGGTAGGATTGTGAGGACAGGAGTTTCTTCTAACCCTAACCCTGTGCCGCCGCAGAAGGAACAGGCGTGGAGCATTCTGCAGTTGGACACGGAGCAGCTGAGATCGTTGAAGTTATTACAAATCATCCTGCCTCCTTGATACAAAACAGGACGGCCTCGTTTGTCTACACCTTTGGGAGTCGGGATATTAACTGATGCGCGGATATCTCTGGATCTAGGTATGATGGGGGGGTGGGAGGCGGCAGTGGACAACCGGTCAGAATCTGAAGGAATGCGAGCTGATTGACGAGTGTGTANTTATTTGCCAAACAAACTTTTATTTGCACACATCAGAAATCTTTTTTTGTTGCTATTTTGGGTCCTGCCCCTGACGTCATGTGAGAATCACAAGCAAAACTTTGAGTCACAAACAAAAACTTAAGAAAAGATTTATGACAAGCGCATATAAATTTGTTTTGCAAATCATTTTTTCACTTCATGAGACAAAAATGTGTGATTTTAATTTAACAAAAAGTTTTTTAAGCAAAACTCAGTATTCCTTTCTCATGGTGACATGCATTAACAATTAAAGTTTTGCTTTTGTTTCGTTTTTCTGCAGTTCCACATTAAAGTTTGATGCAGCTCTGCTTTCCTGAATGGACCATCTTCATCTCCACTGCAAGTGTAGCAAACAGGCAGCTTTTTTATAGATTACAGTCACTTAAAGGTTGCATTGTGCCCTTGTTTATATTTTTAATAGTGTAATTCTGTAAAGACAAAATATGTCTGGTGGTCTAGCTCTGATTTACATATCTTGCTAAATTGCAGGTTTGAATATTGCAATACTTTCCTATAACAAAATAGACCTTCAGAAAGAAATTACTAATAAAACATTTTACATATGCATAGTTGTATGCTCTATATAGAGATTTTCCTTAGCTTTGATTGTATATCTCACAATTTTGTAATTTATCAATGTTTATTAAACTCTGAAAGCTGAGTGGCTTTGTTAATATTCTGTCCTAGAGGGCGGTTAGATGTGCCCTTTTTTGTTGAGCACTTGCCCCTTTAGTGGTCTCTGCACGGCCCTGGGCAGATAGATTAGCCCAGGCATCCACAATCCATTCACACCTGGTGGCATAACTCGCCCAGCGTTGCCTCCCTGTCTTAGTAAACATGTGTTCACACCAGGGCCGGTTCTAGCCATGGATACTGTTTAAGAAGATTTAGGTTACAATATTTCTTAAGAAAACTCTTTTGGCTCGATCTCCTTCGATGCTAGGTTCTCCCGGCGGGGCGCGTGTAGCCACACAAAACAACGAGTGCAGACGTCACAGAATTGCAGTTTAATTCAATAGAAGACAACGCATAAAATTACAACAGAAACTGCAGAACAACAGAAACATACATTCATTTACCTGACATAAATGGAAAGAAGAAGAAGGAAAGAAAGAAAGAAAAGCAAAGAAGTCTGGAGAATTGCAAGAGCAAATCTAATTTGTTACTTCTGTGTAGAAAGTTTTATAGTAAAAGGCGTATTCTTATCTTTAATTTATTCAAATAAGGCGTATCTTTGCTCATCCAACCAGGAGCTATCTCTGACCCTTTCTCTAAAGCCAGGAACTCCTGCTGTGTTTACGGCTTTTCACAGATGAGTGAAAAGCTGGAACTTCTACTTATTGTTTTCCCACACAGACAAAAGGCAGTTCAAAAGATCTTAGCAAACCATCTGCTGTAACTACAGGTAACATAAAGATCAATAGGCCAGAATAAGTTACTGATTTTAAAACTATAATTAGGCTATTTCAATCAAGACATGTTAAGTTTTAAAACTAGCATACTTTAAATTTATTTTCTTAACAATACAGGCGAAAATGTTAAGGGGGCGTCATTATGTATATACATATTAGGGGTGGATAGACTTCATATATTTTAAGGTGGACTATAAAATGATAAACGTTGAGTAGAAGTTGACTCCTTGCAGTGATGTCATAGAAACGTAAGTGAACTTTACATCAACTTACAGGCTGTATTCACAGCAAATATTGACAAAAGAGCCCTTTAAGTCTTTTATGCAGGAATAAATGTATAAGAAACAGGACATCATCACAGACTTCTTCGTAAACAGCGGATTAAAGTCTGAAAAGTTGCACAAAGTCAGATGTGACTTTTTTTCCCCTTGATCACCGGCTACTGATGATCGCACATGCTGGACAGCTAGTCAAATTACGATTTCATATCACACTGACCAGTGACACAATGGTGCTTTTGGTTTGTGCATCACAAATCAAACTTATTATGAATGGATCCTGTTTAGTTACTGTTAAATTCAGCGCTGCCACCTGCTGCTCCTTCACCCCGATGCGCAGCAGGACGGTCCGCTGACTCAGCAGCGGCTCTTTTTGCGGGATGAACCAACATGCAGTCTGTGGCAGAGATCCTCAGATTGAAGCTTTAACTTTGTTTCCAGATGTTGTCAAATAGTATTTTTATAAGAGCGTGAAGCTGCCAGGTTAGTAGCTTCAACAGCAAAGTGGTGCTGATCAGTTGGATGGAGGAAAAGCCCGACATCATACCGCATTGTTGCACATTACTCCGGTAGTCTTTTTCTTTAAAATAAGTTTTCCGGCACTATTTGCCTTTATGACAACAATCAAACAGAAAAGTTGCAGAGAGAAGGGCCAGGAGAGAGAGACAAGCGAACCAGAGGACGAGAGTCAGATTCCGAACTACGGCGGTCTAAAAGGGCACCGCGCTGCGCCAACTACTGTGCCACGCATCGCCCCTACTCCGGTAGCCTTTGCAGAAGTTTGCAGTTTCCCTTTGATGAATTAACATTTTGACACAATTCGAACTGTCTCAGGAACTCACCTAGTTCATCTTCTTTAATTTTCTTGGAAAATTAGTTTGGACCAAATGTATGCTTTACACGCAGATCCGTTTCCCTAACAACCGAGTAACAACAAATTCAACAGCTGACAGAACAGGCACTGCGTTAAGTATCAGGATTCAGCGCCAAAAACGCAAACATTTCCCACAAAAAGGACAGAATATTCAGTCCGTAACAGTTTTTTTTTGTCTTGATGTTTATTTTGTGATTACTACAAGTAAACACAGCGGGGTTCATAACTTAAAAACCTGCTGGACTGATGCTCTGTCACAGAGCTGGTGTGAGGGCCGCCTTATAAACTGAACCGAAACACACCGAACTGCGCAGCACAACATGCTAAGGTTGTTGAAGTCAAGGGAACATAACTGACCTACTTCCACCTCCCTCGATATTTTTTTAAAATTAAAACCTTTTACTGACCTGTGAAACTTTGGGGCTTGTTTTGTAGCTGTAGTGTTAGCAAAACATTGTGCTCCTTTCGTGCACATTTAAGATTTAGACAACTTGACAGATAAAGTCGCCATTATTGGCTAGCAGGGGGCGGGATCTCGCTCACGTTGGCTCGTTTGAATACTGAATGCTGATTGGCTGTTTGCTAGCGGCTGAGGGGTTTCAGCTGCAGCCTGACCACATATAGACCGCAGCCTGCTCAGCACGGTGCGCAGCAGAACCTCAGATAAGGGAGATGTTCCGTTATTTATGGCAAGTTTCATTTGAGGGGCCAAGACGTTTGTTTGAAGGGGCACTGCCCCCTTTCGCCCCAGCGTATAACAGCCTCGGTTCGCAGTCTGTCATCCATCGCTCCCACGCCGCTCGTAACTTTTTTTTTTTGAACGTCCTGTTTACACCAATGTCCAACCGTTGGAGTTCTCCTGTTAATCCTCCCGGAATGACGGCAAACTCCGAATTAGTTTGCTTCACTTCCTTTTTCACAGTAGCAGTGAGATGGGGTTCAAGGAGTCGCAGATGAACAGGGACGGTGATGCATGAAAAAACCTATCTGGTTTTTACAGGAGGCGTATGCTGCAGAACTCGGACAACAATTCTCCAATTGGTTTATCGCTGCCGGCTTACGTACTGTACACTTTACGTTTCTGTGTCAGGGACAGATTTTGGAATTCAGTGCACACATAAGGCGCATCGGATTATAAGGCGCACTGCTGATTTTGTGCTGATTTTCCAGCCACCGCTCCATTCATTCATCACTCCTCTTCCCCGATGCCAACTCCAACTCCTCAGCTTGTAGTTTTCCCACTCATCGTAGCTTTCTCTTCTCCCCCTCATCTCTTCCATGGACACTCTTCAACAATCCATCTCTACTCCTTTGTCTCATCTCCATGAGTTTGTTTCTGCCAGACCTACCACGTCTACAGTTCCAGTGTCTTCCGCACATCCCGGCTCTCTTCAGCAGCACGTATTCCTTGTCCAGTGCCTATCCTGGTCCACCCCAGGTAAAAATGCAATTTTTCCATGTATTTCTTTTTCTTCTCTATATCCAACTTTTCAAATCTATCATTTTAATATATATCATTATATTTCACTTGCTCTTTTTCTGACACAGGCTGACCCTAAGTCCCCATACATACTAAAATGTCTTCTAGACTCCGTTCTAAAATCCTTCAAGGTGTTTATGCGAATTTGACCTCCCTTACTCTTCCTTGATGTGAGGCCGACCATCATGTTGCCTCTGTTGATGGCCTCACTACCATCTTCAAGTCCTCAGATCCTTAGCTCGCTAAAGATCTCTACCGGAGAGTTTGTAGCCACTTTTAGCATTCATAGGGACGTCATTTGCTCTATCTATCCCAATCGTAGGGTCGAGCTGAAATGCTTAGATGTCTCTTATTGCAGACCTGCATCTTAAGTATGGTTGTTTTGTTTTTTACCATTACCACAAAGCTTTCACTTCCAAACCCGCTTTGGTTCTACCTCAATCTGGTGTTTGCTTAGATTAGTCCATTCTCGATACCAAAATTCTCATCATGCTCACTCAAGATGGCCACCCCTGTTGTCATCCTGGAATTAGCTTTTTTCCTCAGGCACCATCCAGATCGTTCCTTTGTCAACTTCCTGTTTACGGGCTGTCTCTAGGTTCCCACGTCGACATTTCCTCCACCCCCTCTGTCACCTTAGTCTGCCCCAATCTCCAGTCTGCATTCCACGAGTCAGAGGTTGTGACCCAGTTTCTTCAGCGTGAAGTTTCCCATTGTTTTATAATTTGACGACCAATCACTGACCTCAACCAATAAGCAAAAAACAACAACATTGAATTACCATTGCTTGCTATCTAGGTAGTGTTATGTTTATTTCTAGTTTATAGTTATTATTTTTTACTCTAGTTTTATTATGTTTCTTTTGTCAGGTTATTTAGTTAGATTCATTTTCTAGTCTCCCTCACGCCCTGTGTCACTTTATCTCTCCTCAGCCTGCCTTCTGCTCTCTCCCCACACCTGCAATCAGTTAACTCATTGGCTCATGAGCCGCTTTTGTTCAGCATTCAACCTCCCAGTACTTAAGCACCTCATTCTTAGTTCATCCTTGCTAGTTCCTCTGGTCTAATCCTAGTTATGCTGCTTTATGTTGTCACGTCCCTGTTGCTCTTGGCTCCTATTATTTTTGTTCTGCTCTGGCTCCCTGTGTTCTTTGTTTTTTCTAAGGTTTTGTTTCTTGGTTTTTCGTTAAATAATCAAAAGCACCTGCTGCCTCTTACCTCTCTGCATTTGGGTCCAACATCATTACATTAAACACATTTAATAGATCCATAATTGTTTGCTATTGTGACACCAGTTTTTTTAGTGTAAAATGCTTCAATTCCTTATAATCCTCAATAAAGTAGATGTTCTTAAAATATTTAAAGGAACTGGGAAAGTAAGGGTCAAAAGAAAAAGTGTCACCTGGTTGGAACAATGTAGCAGCTAACCTTTGATAGAGATGTGCATGAATTACAATATACAATTAAGATGGTTATGTTGCAAGACCTGAAAGATCCACCATTCTTTAACTGAAGCCTTGACTGTAGATTTCAGGTTTTTGGGAATTACCGTATTTTCCGGTCTATAAGGCGCACCTAAAAGCCTTAAGGCTTTGGACAAAGAATACGTTAGGGAGGGGCTGCTGAAGAGAGCCGGGATGTGCGGAAGACACTGGAATTGTAGACGTGGTAAGTCTGGCAGAAACAATCTCATGGAGATGAGATGAAGGAGTAGAGATGGATTGTTAAAGAGTGTCCATGGAAGAGATGAGGGGGAGAAGAGAAAGCTACGATGAGTGGGAAAACTACAGGCTGAAGAGTTGGAGTTGGCATCGGGGAAGAGGAGTGATGAATGGAGCGGTGGCTGGAACTGGGAGAGAACAGGGGCAACCCTGGTGGTGGATTTTTTTTTGAGTGTTTGCCAGATGCTGATGATGCCACTTGAATAAGCAGACAAGCACATATCAAGACCCCCTGTGCAGTTTGCTTATCGCCGTGGATCTGGAGTTGATGTTGCCATCATACACAACAAACCCACTGTGACTGCCACAGTCAATGCAGGCAGCACTGTGAGGATCAAGTTCTTTGATTTTTCCTGTGTATTTAACACAATTCAGCCTGATCCTTCAAGGTTTGCAGCAAGATGCTGCAGATGATCTATCAGTCTGTTGTTGAGAGCGTCATCTCTTCATCTGTCATCTGTTGGGGAAGCAGCATTGGAACCAGGGACATATAAAGGCTCAACAACCTTATAAAAAGGCTGGTTCTGTTCTGGTTCTGTTCTGGGGACGACTGTGGAACCTCTGGAGATGATGAGGCAAAGAAAGATTCTTCATAAAATAAAGAATGTTATGGACAACCCTGACTATCATCTTTATGACACTGCATGAAAAGTGGGATTTTCGACAGCTATTGACACCTAGTTCTGCCGTGTGCATGGAGATTGAGGGCTATCGGCAAGAGGTTTTTGTCAGAATGGAAAATTGTAGGGCACTGCCAAGAATGGTCAAAAACGGTGTGTGTCCGTGTTCCCCTATCACCCCCACTCCCCTTGTGCCTAACAGAGGTTTTCGTATTTAAATGTAGTTGCTCAGTGCCATGCAAATGCAAATCAACTATTGAGCACCGGCCTTTTGACTCTCATTCCTGTTGTAGCTAAAGCATTTTACCTTCTGTTCACCTGTTTACTAGTTCCAGGACCTGGCCAAAACCCCTCAGTGTTATTAATTGAGAAATAATGAGATTTAAGTATAAAACAGGCATTAATGCTGAAAGTGTTCTAAAGTTACATTCACCATCCAGCATGTCTGTCAAGCTCATCCAAGATTGTGTGGTGGAATGCAGACCGAAGTGTTTCTGCTGACGTGAAAACACTGAGCTTTACATAAAGCATAAGTTGTGTCATCATGACAAAGTTCCAGTCATTTGCACATGTAAAATTTTGGTCATTATAGTATCACAGGCAGATGTTTATGGCATACTAAGTCGTTGTTGACTCTTATGAAATCGTCTCCTAATCTGGACTTTGTGATGAAGCATTATCAGTATTTAATCACAAATATTGGAATACTGGCTCAAAAAAGCCTGTATTCCAACATGTACTCCTTCAAATGGGGATGTAAATACATGTTGGTGTTGTAGTGCAGTGGGACAAACGGTTCAACACATTTTGAGACGTCTGTAGGTATATAAGTATGCCATGAAGAAGTATGTTCCTCATGGCATACATGGATTATTGTTTGAATCTGAAAAATATTCAAACAATAATCTATCATATCCATTAAAATATATTTTACATGTATGTTAGGAGCACTGTAAAACTTAGTTTTGGTTGAATTGATGATATAAAAGCAGAATATGCATGATTGCATACAATAGACTTTTGTTAAATGTGATCTTACTTTGACATTCCTCCTATCTGAAGATTTATCATTGCACAACTTAAACAAAAATAATAATAATAATAATAAAAACACATGTTCCAGAGTGGTTCATTGTACAGAAAATATTCAAACTAAATGTTAATGTTCACTGATTACTGTAAAGACCCAGAGTCATGCTATATTGGAGTGGTAGTGACACCGTTCCACATCACAATACAGGACTTAAGAAACTACAGATGATTTATCAATATTCAGTTGTTTAACTCGAGTTTAAATTGAAGAACAAATTGGTTGAAAGTATGCGATACCTTCTGATAGAGTAGAAACATTTGTATTCTTTTTTTTTAAGTTTCGTTAGTTAAGCACTAAATATAACTCATGGATGATGAATCATTATATTCTGTATAAACTAAAAAGGAGACAACTAAAATTAGAATTGAGTAAATAAACATCTACACATTTAAAAACATTTTAGCAAATAATTATAATAAAAATAAAATATACTGTCACGTAACGTTTGAAAAAATAACTTTTTAGAATGCATTTTTTTCTGTCAACTTTCATTTAACACTCCAGTCCAGTTGGTGGCAGTAATGGGCTTTCATAGTTGGTCAAGCAGCCGCCATTAAGCTCCAGAGGAATATTTGCACCGGTGCTAACGGGTGCTAAGGTAGACCCAACATGAACGAAAATCCCCGTGCGTTGTGTGAAATGGTGGAAAAAGTACTATTTCATGGAGTTACTTTTTCAGTATTGTATTGATATTAAGCATTTTCCCGGCGGAAAACAACAGATGACACTGCAGCGGTCGGTCCAACAAGGCCGAACTCACAGTAAGAAAGCTTTTATGAATAGTGAGCACGTGCAGCGAGGCGAGTTGCTTTGTTTGTTTCTTACAGAAAGCGGTCTGTTGTTTTCATAATGCCAAAACAAGTGTAGGGAGAGATTTCGTATTGTATTTTTTATTACATGTGATGTTCTGAACTCTTAAAAATACTCGCATCTTCTTTTATTTCTTTTCAGACCTGAAAAATGGCCAAGCCTAAACAGCCAGGCCTCAGATCACGGTGCCGAGGAGCTCTTACGGAGTTCACCAGGACGAAGAGAAATTCAGTAAGTTATGATTTCACATTTAGTAAATAGTGAACACTCGCATATTTGTAAGGAAAACTGATCTTCCGGTTATTTTATTTATTTTGTTATAACGCAATACAGCAAGGCAGAGTGTGGAAAGCAGCAGAGATCGACAACATGGCGGACGGAGGACGGATATCAGGACGGAGCGATGAAGCCGGTATGTATTATGTATCACTGCATTGATTCCCGATTGTACAGTGGCTGGTTGAGAATAATTTTAACTTATTTATTTATGTATTTTTGAGAAAGCAATATATTTCCTACAATATTTTTTTCATTTCACATTTATTTCCACAGACACTCCACAGAATGGGAGTCACATTTGTGTTAATCAGAACTCTTCAGGAACGTCCTGATGATGAGGACAGAGATGCAACTGTGTGTGAGTATCTAATATTTTAGAAGTTTGATGATATTTTATGCTTCAGTATTGTTTATGTAGATCAGTGTTTTTCAACCTTTTTTGAGCCAAGGTACACTGTTTTAATTGAAAAAATCTCGAGGCACACCACCAACCAAAAATGTAAACAAAGATACTCTGTAGTCGGCTATATTACATATATAGTCATTCTTATCAAAGTGCCTTGAATAGGAATCAAATAAACACAAAAATGTTCTTTTATCACATTTTACATTTCTTATTTCAAATTGCACGTAACATGTCCACTTCAAAAATACACCTGAACAGGGCCACAACACTGTGGTCTTAAATTTAAAGAAGTTGTAGAAAACTTCAAAGTGTTTTACAAACTATTTCACAAGCATTCTTATAGCCGGAATACAGAAAATAATTCTTATTCTGAAAGAAGCAATAATATTTGGGAAAGATTTCACTGTTAAAATATGAGGATTTGCATGTACAAAATGTCAATATCTGTATATTTTACCCATCTAGTGTGAAACCTGTGCATGTTTGGATGAAAACAGCTGATTTCCTGGCAGAAATTGAAGAAAGACAAAGCTCTTCCTCATCANATGTCTGAACTGGGTCCATGAGCGGTTGAAAAGAAGCTGAAGCCAAATTGGAGTGAATGAAAGAAGGGAGAGTAGATGGAGTGATGGGTGGTAGGCAGCAATGTGTATGTGCACAGGAATTTTGTGAAGCATGCGAAGGCTGGGACTGAGTGACTGTGGATAAGAGCTGGGAAAGTTCTGATAAAGAGGGTGCAGGTGCGGGCGGTAATGTAACCTGGCTCCCACAAGGGGGAGCTGCCCTCTCGATGTCCAATTCCATAATTGGTTTGATCTCCAGGGTGTCTTTAAGTAATTTATCCACAAAATCTTTCATCGATGATCCTTCCGTTCCCTCTGGCACCTTGTATATCCGGATGTTTTCTCTTCGTGATCTCCCCTCCTGGTCAAGCAGTTTTCCTTGTTGTTGGCTTATCAGTTCGGCCATCTTGCTCAATATCTGCTGTATGTTCTGTGCCCGCTCCTCCACTGCATCAACTTGGTCCTCCGCCTCTTTAATTTTTTGGTGTACTTTGATGAGTTCTGACTTAATGTCATCCAGGAATTCTTCGTTCGTGATTTTCTTTTTCCCGTCCCTTTTCCCCATTCTAGACCCTCTTACAGACTCCATTTTACTCATTTTCCATTATATTTGGTAAGTAATGGGGGACAAATTAAGATTTACCGGAGGAGCAGTCAGCTCAAGCAGCCATCTCGGAAGGTGATGTCACCGGAACCCCTTTAAAATATATGTTCAAATGTTCCTTATGAAATTCAATCAATAGATGGTCACTTCACACATGGAATTACAAACTGGAAACTGTACACTGATTTTGTGGTGACACTGTGTAAAACCCATCTCAGACTGCTTGGACTGTATCACCCCGTCTGCTTTATACGCCAAGCTTATTTCAGCCTCACCTGGGCTAAGGTTGCGCCTGTTAGCATCAACACTGTCATTCGTGGCAACTAGTTTTGTTGAAGCATGTGATATTGAAAGGTGCTTTGTGAGAATATAGTTGCTTATAACTGATATTGAGAACAACACTGCAAACATTTCACATAATAGATTCATACCTTTTATCTCTGTGACTAAAAAATTACATCTGTACTTTCCATTAAAAACTCTACATTAAATTATCTGGACACTCTGCCTGATTCTGCGGGCCATGGGTGTGGGTACTTATTGCTGTCCATGCTCATTGTGCTTCACTGCTTATGTGAACACGAATCCAACTCTCCCCCTAACCTAGCATTTCTCAACGTGGGCGGTACCGCCCCCTGGGGGGCGTTCAGAGGACGGCAGGGGGCACTGGCGGAAATTTTTACAAAAGGGGGGCGTTGGGGTTCCTTTGGGGGGCGTTTGGTTGAAGAAGGTAAACTTTGCACCTTAAATGCACAACAATACCATTTTAGACTTTGAGTAACTTGGTAAAACTGCATTGTGTAACATTAAACCATGTTGGGCTGCAACTGTATCGATGGCAACTCTTCTTCTGTTCAGTGTTTGTAGCTTGTAGCTCCGCTCCTGTTACTGGTAACTCCATGACACTTTCAATTTGACTCATTAGGATTTGATTAAGAACCAGATTTGTTCTTTGTAATTTCTGTCCAGTAAAACTATTAATCTATAAATCAGTAGACAGGTCTATATAAAAATATAATCCATGTTTCTGTCTCATATTTCTATGGTATTAAAGGACCTGGAACTTTTGTTTTTCCACTGAAAGCTCTGGTTTGCACAATAAATGCCATGTGGGTGAAATTTTATGGATGTACTCTGATGTCCTATTCTCCTGAAGGCAGCACAGAGCTGCACCACCAGAAACTGACAAACACTGAAGAGAAGAAGAGCTATGATTAATGTAGTTACAGTTCTATCCATGTGTTAATGCTGCAGAGCTCAGTCGGTTTGCAAATAGTTCAAAGTTTAAACTGGCATGTTGTTCATCTTTTATCTGGTCATTTTGTGGAATATTTAACAACTAGAAAATGGCAAAGAACAAGAATATATTTTCCACTCTGATTGGATGTTAGGCCTACCGATTTTAACTTGAATGTTCATTGCATTTTTCGTAGACACCTGTGAAAATAATTTCTATTCCCATGACTTTTTTGTTCTCTGGGAAATTATTTTTTGCAAAGTAGCCTACAAATTCTTTGGTGGGGGGGCGGTGAGGGACCTGGATAAAGGCTGGGGGGGCGCTGGCCTGAAAAAGGTTGAGAAACACTGATCTAACTTATTCTTCAGCCAATCAGCAGCACATATGTGGTTCTTTTTTTGCCCCTTTGGATCTTGGTCAGATGAAAACTGCATCAACCTTCTGTTTGCTGAATTAAATTAGTGTCAGGAACCAGCATAGTAACAATGAAAATAGTAATTTGTTAGATTACTCAATAGTGAAAAAAAGTACATCACTGGTTATAATGTTCAAACTATTTGGTATTTTTATATGTGATTTGTCATAACCAATAAATTGGAATGTGTGTTATGTTGAATCTTGTTGGTCAGATTGAAGGTACCTTTTGAAAGTAACAAATTTAAGCAGGAGTTAAATATACATTCACTTCTCTCTATTGGACAGAAGTAGAGGAATGAAAGTTGTAAAATGATCACATCTACTGAATGAATATCTGATTCATAAACACAAATAGCAATGTGTTTATGAAACATACACATGCGCGCGCACACACACACACAGTATCTTGAATTCAAATTCAGTAATTCTAATTCATGGGATATGAGAATATATAGCATTCTATTTTGCAAAAGATGTCTGACATCAAGCTATGATAATGTGAAACGCTAAGCTGAACAATGCCTTTATGCACTAGGGTTCCTACTTCCTTAATTTTGGGAGATCAGTGATCGGCCGATACATACATGTGAAGCTGATTTTTCTACTGATCTTATTGACCTCAGCAAAGGTCTAAAAGTCAAACACTGTTTCACTGAAAAACTGGCCCACCGGGTCATGTCTGCACGTTTGTAGTTAACAGTAGTCACTCCACTGTTGCCTACTCAGTGACGTTCTTGCTATATTTACATTTCAGACAAAAATATTGGTATTGATCAAAATCAGAATCAACAAGTCAGGCTTTTTAAAGATCAGTAATCGGCGATCAGCCAGAAAACTGCAATTGGTGCACTACTAATGCTTCCTAATAATCAGTCTCATTTTCCTCCATCCTCCTTCTGCCCTTGACTGTGGGAAGAAAAATTCCCTGACAACCAGAAGGTTGTGGGTTTGATTCCAGTTCTATCTAGGTACAGGAATTATACTGCATACTGCAATGATAAAGTGATTTGAGTGGTCAATATGACCAAAAATGACAACTGTATGTTCAGCCATACTTCATGATTATTTTCCTGCTCTACAATGAGATGGTGTGTGCTAAAAACTAAGGCATTTTGCTGGCTGATTTCTAGACCATAATATTTCAACTAGGGAAGTGGTCTGAAATAGATTTTGTTCTCTTTTTGTTCTTTTCAATGCAGAGGTCATTTTGCAGTGCCATGGTGGACGAACTGCGGGTTTCCCTCAAGTGCCAGCGGCGGCTCAAACACAAGCCCCAGCCGCCTGTCATGGTGAAAACAGAGGAGGTCATCAACATGCACACCTTCAACGACCGAAGACTGCCAGGGAAAGAGACCATGGCCTAAAGCAGGAATCTCTGTCATTTGCTCACCCAGTCTCATGTACTGAGTTGGTGCATGAAGACACTTGGGAAAAGGGTATGGGTAAATGGTAGAGGGGAACAATAAGCTGGCATGGTTGAAAGTTCTGGTTATAGAGCAGGACTTATTTGTAGTATGTTGTTAAAATGTAATTCTTCTGTCTTTCTAATTAGCTACAGTTAAGATATTCAATGATATTTCCTGTGGAAATAACTTCAATCCGGGTGAAATTTCAGCAAGTTACCTCATTACAACACTGGCAACCAATGAGAAGTGTCAGGATTAAAAAAAATGTTGAGTTGAAAAATAAAACGAGTGGAATCACACGTTGGATCTCGTTTCTCAGTCACTACAGAGACTGAAAGTGCACCTCAGATATTGTGATTAAATGGGAGCAAAAGTATATAATTTTTTTTCAGTATGGCTAAATTTGATCTCACTCTGACTGCAATGAGGAGCAGTGTTCTCAAACTGTATAAAGGAGCACTGTTTGGTCACATACAATATTGACTGACATCCAAAATGTACATGATGCAAAACGTCATCAGGCAATAACTGAATTTATGTGTTTGTCTTTCAGAATACTAACACTTTTAGCCTTTAATAGGGATTAGGTAAAAAAAAACAAAAACAAAAAAAACAAACAAACAAAAAAAACTAAGATGAACTACAATCAGAGAATGCAAATCTAGGGGCAATATGTAGTGAATTGTTGATGTACATGTATCAGCTAGTAGTCACAGGTATAAAGATTATTCAGAGGTTCACACAACTTTGACAGTGAATGGCTGCCATCATGGTTGGCTGTTATATAAGAATTCTCAGTTTTGGATCCTGTATTAAGCACCAGATGGCTCGGATTCTGCTAGCTTGTGAACCACATGCTGCTGCTCACAGCTGTCTGCACAGTAAAACCTCATCATGGAAAGGTACAAAATGATGGGAATGACACTTGTTTTCATTGTAAAACAATTAGGACCAAGATATAAAGCTGGATAATCAGTCATTGGAGATGCAGAATAAGAAGCATATTATCTATGGAATCCTTTAATGTTTTCAGTCACTAAAATACCTGTGGTTGGCATAGTTACACAGAAACTAGTGCACAGCAGAATCATTAGTGCAGTAGCGGCCATGTTTCTATTGAAGACACACTTTCTTCAAGTAAATCCTGCAGCAGCTCAGAAAGGCTCACAAAGTCAGAATTCACAGCAATCACACAACACAGAGACTATTTATTCAGTATTTATACTTTTATTTATTGGACCTTTATTTATGTCTGTATGAAATGGATTCTCACTACAACTTTGTCACAGCCTCTGTATTACCCCTTTGCAGTGTCGAGGCTCCATTTTAATTTTGTACTCGTGTGGCTTTTCATTTCTTCAGCTACAATGCTCCACATTTACTTGTGCAAATGTGTTTTCTATATAAAGTGATTTTGTACAAGGTCAATCAGAATTTTATAATATTTTTTATCAACACAAACACAACATAAAGAGCATCATCCAGTGTAAGGAGTCACTGTTGCAGCCATGTGACTCAGGAGGCCTTCCTGTAAGTCCACAGAGCCGTCTCACAAGCACTCCAACATCCTCACACACAGGAACCTGAACGCAGTCCAAACTTACAGCATAAACAATATTCTGGTATATCATTAGTCACTCAACATTTTGAAGATAAGGGGGAAATAAACTATTTTTTATGATATAAAGGAATCATATTTAAATAAAGATATTTTTACTTCACAAGATATCAAAATGTCAGTTCTGGTTATAGTGAATATATAATACACAACATGGATTTTGATGCTGGGCCTTTGACTTCTTTTAGACTGCTAAATCCAGTGCTGTGCAACGATTTCTAATGGTTTTAACAAAGGAGGTCTATTAGAAAACAAAGTGTCTAATAAATTTTGACTTTGTTGTGAAAAGCAAAATGCAGTGCACACAAGTTTACCCTTTGAAGTAAATGCACAACTTTAAAGAAAATAAAAAAGTTCTTCTCAACTTGTCTTGACTTTTTCTTTTTACTGATAACAAACAAAACATTTAATGGGAGTGAAATATGGCGTCACTATCAAGCCAAAAGTCGAGAGGGTAAATGTGACTCTGTGTAGGGAATTGAGACAGCATGAGGATCTGCAAGAGGATTGGAGATGCACAAGAGCAGAAAAGGAGATCCAAACGTGACCTCTCTGCTCACATGAGAACTTAGTTCATGTTTTTGGCAGTCGGTGGGCAGATCCAGCCAGGCTTCTACACATGATTGGCTACATTCCCTGTCCTCTGTGATTGATCATCTAAATTCCAGCTTTTCAGCAAAGGCAGTGAGTTTTCCCAATGAAAGTCTTCCTCAGGATTGTGAATTGTTATCATTGGCAGAACTGCTCAGATAATTCAAGTACTTATTCTACACTATGAAATCAAAAAAGTACATCTTTTAATGTACTACCTTCATTTAATTAATTTAATTAAAGCACATTTATTTAAAAAAGTTTTACATAGAATCTACCACTGAAAAAACAAGCGAGTGTTGAAGTCTGATGTATAATAGGCAACCAGGAAAATACAATGTGATGTGAATAAAAGATTTTGCCGAAATAGAGGACTTCAGATAGCCTCATTAAGAATCCACATGAAAGTGGTTGCTGGTAGCAGCGGTCCCTGGAATTCTGCAAAAGTAATTGTCATTCTATGAAAACATTAAAGCTCTTTATCTAACCCCTAGGCCACAAACAGAATTGAAGGAATGAAACACTTTATTTGCATATATTTACCCTAATGGTTTTTCCATTAACTTGAAACTCTCATCAGCATAATAAAACTGCTCTTGCGGGAAAGAAAATCAGTCACATCTGAAGATGGTGGCAGAGTGCCCTGAACAAGACATTCAGGATTACTCAGACCTGCCTATTATGTCCAGGCAGGAGTAAGATTTTGATTTAATGCCCAGAGAGTTTTTGTATTCAAAGTGTCAATTCTAGATTATTAAGTAGGATAAATAGCTATTTTTAGTCTTTATTTTTTATCTCTATACTCAAAACACCCATAGTGAGTTTAAAGTAGTGGTTCTCAAACCATTCAGCTCAAAAATTAACAGGTTCATGATCCTTATTTGTTTTGTATCCAAGTAATTCTACCGAGAAATTAGACAGCTGACAACATAAACAGCATCAATACACATTTTTTTTCTATATTTGTACAGTACTGTTTATTCTATTTTCAGTTTTGTTTTTTTAGTCTAACCTGTGAAGAAGATGTTAAGACCACACACTGATTCTCAAATCAAAGTCAAGTCCTGGCCTCAACTTTTGGAAACAACTGCTTTAATGTTTATTATTGCTGCAGGGAAACAAAAGAATCCCGGCTAGGATTTTATCCCAGGAGCTTCTTGCTGGAACATGCTACAGTGGAATCAGTAAAGTGTTCTGAACTGAAACAATGACATGTAAGGGGCTCATAATAAATAACCACAATGTTTCCATTGTTATGATAGTACAAACAGAACTCAATGCAGGCTCAAAACAACTTGTTGTTTCCTACACTCATGGAAGTGGAATATGGAGCCTGGTCTGTTAACAAACTCCTGAATATATCTTACAATGACCACCCACGTTCTGACAGATTTATTTGTATGTTGCAGTAAAATCTAAAATCTGATCCCTTAATTTGTTTGAAACCTGATCCTACTTTCTCTGTTCTGGATTTTATAATACAATTGAAAAAAATAGGTTAGGGGAAAGTTTAGTTAATATTTCATTATTCATCGGTGCTCTCTATTTAGCTTTAAGAGAATAGTAATGCATATTTAGCTCTGAAGAATTAAATGAAGCTCCTGCAAATGTTTAGCTCCATTTTAAGACATTGGCTGAATGAATGTACTCTATTCTCTCTGTGAGGCAGTCATTCCTATATAAGAATAAAGAAAATATACAGCTGAGCAAGTATCGCATGACAAAGGTGCTGGGATTTTACCATCATATTTGTTTTCAGTAGCTATAAATGCTCCATTATCCATTACAGTTAGTGAGACAGAGATTTATCTGAATGCTTAGACCAACTGTTTATGTCGCTGTACTAATTGGATTATAAACTAGTGGAAAATGTAGGTTGCTGCAGAACATGCCAGAGATGTTTCCTTTTTTCCTGTGAGGCAAAATGAGTTTTCGTTACATCAGTCAGCCCAGTAAATTAATTGTTGTTGCCTAAAAAAACTTAATCCATGATTCAGTACTGCCTCAGATATCAGTGACAAAAATTAACAGCTCTCAAACATCAGAATCATTTAAATGTGGTGGCAACTGTGAAATCCCCCCAAAAAATCATTTCACAGTATGTAGTGGTGTTAAATGAATCGAAGAATATTCGCTAATTTACTTAACATTATTGAGAAAGTAAAGAGCAGTACTTATACATGATTTCCATAATGTTGCTATCTTTTTCTTTTTATTTTTTTGTATTTGTTATTTTTCTGTGTGATCTTTGCAAAATCATGTCCAGTGGAATGGACCAACTCTAAATTCCATAGTTGATAGTGAATGAACACTCATCATCAACCATGATAATTATTCAGTCATGCTCTGTCTCCTAGATGCTGGTGACTTAGGGTTCACCAGCCCGGTTTAGCCTGCTTTAATCAAACTCTACTAAGTAGTTAAATATGTAGTGGAGAACAGGAATCAAAAGATCCAGTGGATTTCATTCAACCCAGTGCAGGAATTAGAACAACCTTAGAATCCAGAGAGGACGATGGTCAGCCTTCTCCGTTCACACATAGCATGTTCGTGGAGAACGTGGTGCTAAATGACCTGCAGACGACCTGATTCTAGACGGTCGGTAGGTAGATCGGTCAGTCAAACTTTATTAACAAACCAGCATTCTGACAACTATCCCAGCATGCACCGCGCGCTTCTTCTTCTAAGGGCGAAAAAGAAAGTCGGCGGCAGTTTACCGTAGTTGCTAGACCTGTTGTGGCTCAATATTGGTCCATATATAAGGCGCATTGGATTATAAGGTGCACTGTCGGCTTTTGAGGAAATTGAAGGTTTTTCGGTGAGACTTATAGTGCGGAAAATACGGTACTCATTATCTTAGATCAACATTTAGAAGCATAGAATCAAGTATGGAGTACCAACAGATTTGATGAGATTGTGAATCCAGAGAAACCCCTACTAATTTATAAATTCTTAGTCTTACTAAACATGGGGAACCAATATGTAGCTCTATACTTTAACCTTTTTGTAAACTTTTTATACTTTTATTTTTCTCTTGCTTTTCTTTTCTTTTGTTTGTATTTCCTCTAACTCAACGTGAACCTTGTCTGGAAGTTGGAGTAGTTGATTTTGACTGCCACATAAACACACCCACAATATTCAGACCAACCATAGAATAACCTCAGAACCTGGAGCTAGCAGTGTGCTGCTGATGTTGTGTTAATGGCGGAGAAACAAACCAACTTTACAGGGAAATGTCTAATTTCTGAAATAGTACCAGCTTTAAGCATTAAAACTGACTTGCAGTTGGCAGAAAATAATATATAGGGTGAAACAATCAAGGCTGTCTGTCTGCAGACTGTATAATATTTATGTGTGATACGGCCGCTCTGTAAGTCGGACAGAGATAACTTCCGGGTCAGACTGAAATCATAGAAATAGAAATTGAGCGCTCGTTATGTGTTTTTTCCATTTTCGTTTTGTGCACTAAATGAGAAATCGGAAAATGAGCAGGTCTGTGTATTTTCAGGCAGTTTGTCTTTTTGTGTTTCAAATGAAAAAACAAAAATAGACTTGTTTTTTTTTTGCTTTTTGTTCATTAAACCAAAATTGGAAAGCGGTTCGACTCGGGCTTGTTATCTGATTTCCCGTTTAGTGCACAAAACGGAAATGGAAAAAACGAACTGCCTGAAAATACACAGACCTTGAGTCTTTAATTGGCTCTGGTGTAAAAAGACACTCAATCCGCAACTAGAACATTCTGCCATATTATTGATTTTAATCTAAAAAAAACAAAAAACAATCATGCACATCCGTGTTAGCTAAATGTTAATGGGCCCTAATCCTCTTCCATGGTTTACAACCTATTAATACTTTTTCACACTTTAGTAAGTAAAGCATGACTGTCCAATAAAAAATGAAAACCTTTACCCCTTTCATGATTTTATTTGCTGATAAATTGTTGATCCTTTACATTATTCATTTGCTCCGGATATGAATAATACAAGAAACATTAAAAGAATTAGTTCATATTAAATTTTTATAAACCTGTATGAAGCCATAGTTGGTGTTTTACAAATGGATGATTGATTTACAATACTTACTATATACTTGCCAAACTTATTTTCTCTTATTATCAGACTGTAAACTCATATCTTACAAAATAAGCAGGGACAAAATGTTTTCATGAAAAATTATTAGACTAACAAATATTTTTCTTAACATGAATTTTTTAGTACAAAGTAAAAAATTCAGAGGAAAGGAATATCAGAAATTGGTATTGGAAGAAAACACTGTGGTTTAGAAGATACTAACAGCTTCAGAAGTATCGAAATCTCAAAATGTTGTGTTTGCCACGTGTATAAATGGCACATATACAAACATAGTAAACTCTTCATATCACACTTTGAGCCGCTACGAACAGAAAACAGGCAGCAGAAAACAACAGAGTGACTTGCCGAGATCAGGCTGCGTTTAGCGGGGAAAACACACTCCACTCGCCCGCTGAGCCTGGAGCTGCCTGGTGCTGTTAGCGGAGTTCTGCTGCTCCGAAAACTCCGGAGAACATTTCAAAGAAGCCTCATTTTGGATTAACTAAGTGCATAGATGAAGCTATGAGGGCTACTTTCTCACCTAAAAACATCTTACAACTACTTGTGACAAATTAATAGAGTACTCACCTATATCTACCTACGGGTTCTGATTGGTTGTTTCTATTTTGCGTTGGGAGCACTTGGAGAAGGCAGAGGAGCTCACTTTCTTCAGATGATCTGTCTCATACCATACTGCCACAACACAGCAGTATGGTATGACAGATATATAGCTTCAACATATGTAAAAGAAAAAAATAATAATAAATTCTATAAGTGTTGCATACTAAATCTTTAAGTTACATCACACAAAATCTGAGAGGAAAAAAAAAGAGAAACTTTCTTTTTTTTTCACTGTGAAACCCACTGTCATGATCCTGGATGACTCTGGACCGAGCAACAACTACAGACAACAAGGATGCAAGGTTAAATGTTTTATTTAACAGAAAATGTTTTGAATGATCTTTCTGCAGGAGGGTGACACCAAGTCTGGACCGGATCCCACTAGAAGACAGATGATTAACGGGTGTGACAAGAAAACTGGTTACACAGAGGAAGGAGTCAGGTTCTTACTTTATGAAGCGAGGGAGGCGATCGAAGAGGGATGTGCAGCATTCACAGATCCGGTGGTTGGCTGCTTGCTGGTGGAGTTGGTGAGCCGTGATCGGTTTGCACTCTAGACTCCTTGGCTGGAGAAGATGGACAGCGTGAGGGTCAGACAGGCAGGTGAGGACTGGAAGTGAGCTACAGATGGGTTTTCTGAACAGGAGCAGTGAGGAGGACGAGAGCAAGACGCTGAGGGCGGAGAGCCACAGGGCTGAAGGATCAGCGTGGAAGCTGACCACTGAGGATCTATGAGGAGGAGGAGTTCAAAGGTAAATAATATCATACTTACNAAAGCAGAGGAAATAGATTTTTCACAGATTACCTCTCATGCCATACTGTAACAACGTAATGACAGTTTTAAAATGTGAAAAAAATATTTATATAAAAGTGACATACTGCAGCTTTAATTTCACTTGGGAGAGAATGGGTCAGGAGGGACGTGGGTTAGAGCTCCTGCTGACTGATTCATCTGTTGTCAAGTGGTAAAAGGTACAAGGGACAAGTTAAATATATGAATATGTTGGTAATTTTTTTCTTAGTTCATTAAATGCCTCCTCCTCCTGTTTTTGCCTCCACAAAGGGAGGCAAACAGTAGTCTGTAGCTAAGCTAATTATGCTAAATGGTTGATAATCTCACACAGTCTACCCACCTCTCTTGGAGAAAAACTGGGTTATAAATTAACACTCTTGCCTTTTTATCTCTCTCTCTCTACCTCTCTCTTTTATTTTGAAAACCTGATTTTATAGCTTTTCTTAGCAGAGTAACTGACAATCATTCATGTCTTCCACTGTCTGCTGCTAACGGCGTCACTCAAGCGCTCCGAGTAGAAACGAACCATTTAACGCAGCTAGGGGGGTTCAGGGCAAATATGGATGTGTGTTTTTTGATCAGGGAGTAGGAACATTAAATTTTTACTGCTAAAAACAAATTTTGAAAATACAATATGATTATTTTGTAATTGACAAGACCCCGATTTTTAGGCCCGAGCAGCTAAGCGCTGCGAAGGCCTATTGTAATCGTGCTGTTTATTATTATTAGGCCCGAGCAGCTAAGCGCTGCGAAGGCCTATTGTTTTTCTAATGTTTATTAGTTTTAGGCCCGAGCAGCTAAGCGCTGCGAAGGCCTATTGTTTTTCTAATTAGGCCCGAGCAGCTAAGCCCTGCGAAGGCCTATTGTTTTTGTAAAAATAATGTGATCCAGATGCAAATAAGTGGTAAAAAAAAGAAAAACCTTTCTTGAAGTTTCACAAATCAGAAAAAAGTTTCACAAATCCCAAACATGGTTGTAAATATTCTGCTGTTATAGCAGAATAATCTAGTCCAGGTTTGAACAGTCTGTGTTGTAGTTTTTTTTATTAGAGCAGTTCTAATGTGATCCAGAAGCCAAAAAATAGTGATTATCGAACTTTCAGTTTTCACAAATCATAAAAAGGTTTCACAAATCACTAACATGGTTTGAAATATTCTGCTATTAGAACAGCTATCTAGTCCAGCTTTGAAGAATCTAAGAGTTGTAGTTTTTTTTAATTAGAGCAATTCTAGTAATGAAAGAGGTGCCAAAAATGGTGAAAATCTAACTTTATTGAGTTTTCACAAATAAGAAAAAGGTTTAACAAATCCTAAAAATGCTTATAAATATTCTGCCATTACAACACAATAAGCTAGTCCAGGTTTCAAGTCTCTAGGTGTAGTACTTTTTAAACTAGAATTGATTAAAGATGCAGAAAGTAGTGAAAAATTAAGTGGAATCGCCCTTTAGCCATTGGAAGCTAGAATTGGAAACCAACTCACACAAACACGCCGTCAAATACAGCAACTCACACAAACACGCTGTCAAATACAGTTACTCACAAATAACCAGTCAGATACAGTCACACACACACAAAAACTTCAGCTTTGTATAAGCCTCCCTCTTAATTCCTCCATGGTAAATACCACGTGTCTGCAAACCAACAACATGGAAGCCTACGGTAGCTATGAATAGATTTTGCGTCACTTACATTGGCACAAACCCCCAGCCGGAGGATAAACATTTCCCCTGTTCTCAAGTAAAATACTACAAAAACCTACTGTGTGTAGTATACTCTGAATTATCCCCAAAAAATATAGCTAGATTGGGCCCCTAATGCATCCAGGTAGCAAGCCGTTACTAGCCTCTCCAAAGCTAATGCTAACGAGTAAAAGGCCTCTACTTAATTCCAAACACAACAAACATATTTCATAACATCTTTAACAAACACATGCAAGGACTTACCTCGACGAAAAGATCCTCAAACAGTTGATGAACCTACAAAATATGCTTAAAAGCTATTCAGTAAAGTTCCGTCTGGTGTTTGTAAACTCTAAGCTCACACGAAGCTAACTCAGAGCGTGTCTGTACAAGACTGACTGATATCTCAAGGAAGACCGTTAAAAAACCCACTCAACGATCGTTTAAAAAAAAACAACCAATGACATTACAGCACAACTCTAATTCTACCAATAGAGCACACTGTGCATGACGTCACCGGACTATACGCGTTGCTCATTCGCTGGAAACCATCTAAGACAACAAAGATACG
>NW_006800491.1:66300-68070 GCF_000485575.1 Poecilia formosa | reverse complement strand
TGATGGAGCCGGGAGGAATGAGTCGTTTTTGCCAGTAGTGGAGCGAATGTAAAGCCTCGTTAGCCGCTTCGGAGCAACGGAGCCCCACGGTGAACACCGACCAGACGCAGCTGACGCCGCTGCTGCTCTCCAGCCAGGTGAGCAGTTTGGAGATTTATCTGTCTGGTTTTTACTACATTTAAGGTTGTATACATACAGTCATGGAAGACATTTAAAACACTAGTCTGCTGTATTTTTATTGCTCAAACACAACATGCACATTTTCTGAAGACACTCAGTTGCACATTACAGTTATAAATAACTCAATATTAATTATACAGCATGTTACCTTCACTTGTTTATCTTTGCGTGAATCTACGTGCTTCGATTGTTTCTCATTTTGCTGTTGCATCTGAGTTTCCCCCGTTGTGAGATAATAAAACATGTTATATGACATCCTATTATTGTAAAATGGCTAGATATCAGTTCTCTAATCAGATTGTTATGAATTATTAATTGTAGAATGAACAATAAACCTGAGGAAAACGATAGTGGTATTTTATCCATGGCTGTATGTCTGCATAGGTCTAAAACTTACAAGTAATTATGTAGCAGGGTTAATTTTATTTATTTATTTATTTTTATTTTTCGTAATGGACCTTCTGAAAACTCATTTTCTTTGAATTGACATGTCTGTTATATATTATTTCTGTTTTATATTGCTTTTATTTTTGGTTCCTAGTGTGTAAAAATCCATCCTCATCTATGAATATTTGTTTTCCTTTGTTGTTTTTTTATTGTATTTTATTTTGGTGGAGAAACTTTTATTTTCTTACTTCCTGTTTTTGTGTCACATCCTGTGTGTTCCCGCTGCCCTCCTCAGTTCGTGCCGAGTTGCGCTGAGGAGAGGTGAGCGTTTTTCTGTTTGCGTATTAAAATATTGAAAATGTTCTAAAAAGTATGTTGTAAACTCATAAGTTTTCATATATATTATTATTTAATTGTTTTATGTTTAGAGCAGCACCTCACTGGGCATTTAATTCCCACGTTTGTAACGTCTATCAAGTTTTCCTTGCCATGTGATTATTTTGTGTATTTTTTTGGTTGGTTAAGGTGTGTGTGAGGAAGCTGAAGCCCAGGAGCTGCTGGAATAAAAATGTTCTTGTTTTGAACAGGAATAAAATTATCCTGATTCCGGTGTGATTCTGACATCCTGTTCTCAACTGCTACAATTACATTTTGTCTTTAATTTACATAACTATTCCAGTTATTTATAATTCTGTATGTCTGGATGGTAAAAAAAAACAAACAGTGTTTGCATGTATATATAAAGTAACATGTCTGTTTTAAATAATTCCTTATCCGTATCTAACTTCCACAGTAACTATGTTATTTATCTACATTTATGTGCTATAAGCTATAACATCTGATTACTTTTCCCAGGGAACAGAAGAAGAGCAACATGGCTGACAACTGGATCTCCTTCAGGAGGAAGCAGCTACCAGCAGAGGTGGCAGAACTCCATGGAGAGTTGAGACAAACAAAAGGAAAGATAAATGCTGTTGTGTCTCAGTGAAAGTCTCTTTATTTATACTCACTCCACACATTATTGTACATACTGTAGTTTATATGGCATCAAGGTCCTAATACAATCCTCCCAAAATGTGAGGAGCTTTAGACAGAGTGAAAATAACATTATATAAATATGTCATTGAACTTAACATTGTAGATTACCAATGAAGGCATCCAAAACTGAATACATTATTCAGCAAACCAAACATTTTGGCATTA
>NW_006800491.1:59776-65278 GCF_000485575.1 Poecilia formosa | reverse complement strand
GGGCCGGATCCGGCCCGCGGGCCGTAGTTTGGGGACCCCTGAGTTAGAGTCTACTTTTATGATCTCATCATCTAGGGATCAACAGCTCAAGAACACAATGACAGATTGAGGAGCACATACAGAAGAATGGACTGAAACTGAAGATGGGCTAATAGCAGTTCATCTTCAGGCTGAGGAAGAACAATGGAAACCAGTGGCTTATGCATCCAGAGCCAAGACAAAAGCTGAATACGGACATACCCAGATAGAAAAAGAATGCTTGGGGCTGGCTTATGGACTAGAAAGGTTTCGGCTATGTGTATGGTCTTTCATCTTTTGTAGTAGGAACAGATCATCCATCATCAAAAACAATCTGAATACGACACTGAGGATTTAGAGGCTGATGATGAAGATGCAGAGGACTACACTGATCTACACTCCAGATTAACGCCTGATTCTTGTGTGAGTTCAACTGAAGAGGATATACAGCGTCATGTGAACGTGTGTCAATGGTGTTGCCTGTGTCAGCTGAAGAGTTTAACCAAATAGAGGGATACAGAGTCACACAGAACATGGATGGCCAATAGGTTCATGCTCACAGTTTTTCAACTGACTGAAGTGATGTGCAAGGACTGTTATTAAAAAAAACAGAATTGTGATTTCACAAGTGTTAAGACAGGATTCATACAGCAGATACAGCAGATTCATGAGGGTCATCTAGGCAAAAAACAAATGTAAAAGAAGAGCTAGAGAATCTGTTTTCTGGCTTGGACTTAATAAGGATATTGAAATGCTAATAAGCAAATGTGAAACATGTCAGGAAAATAGAAACAACCAGAGCAAAGAACCTGAGATGATGTTCTTATAGCCAGGAGTTTTAACATTGAATTTTTATTACCAAAATCATGCCTCTAATTCTACAGTCATGATTATAAGACAAAGTTTGTTCTTTTGGTCTCATGACCAAAACATTTGTGTGATCCATATTGATCATTTTGTGATCAACATGGAGCAACAGTGGACAATCGTTTGCATTTTGTCTTTAACTTATGGAGAAGAAAAACTCTCCATAACAGGAAGAAACCTCCAGCAGAACCTGAACCTGGCTCAATACGAGCGGTCATCTGCCATGACTGACTGGGGACCCAAAAATTGTACGATCAGAGTAGTACTTCAACATGTTAAGTAGAAGTAGATTAAGCTTTAAATAAGCAAGTGCAAAAAGTATTTTTTTTTTAAGTAAAGAACTCAAGTACTGAGTAATTGTTCACAACACATGATTTCATATTTTTAAATTAATGTCAGACAGCCAAAAGTACATTCTGGTATTTTAAAACTAATACGAAAATATTTACACAAATAAGGAGCTCTAGACCAACCATGGTGAATAGTGTAGTCAGTGTTTTTTTATGGGGGAACTTAAAAAAGAATGAAGTAAAATGGCAATATTTCATTATTTTACACATAAGTGAACCAAAGAGCTTTTGAGTCAGCCATTTGTCTAGAACCACCTATGGGCTGCAGGTCTGTGTCTGACCTGTTGGTTAGCATGTTTTTCTTCCTTCTTATAGCTTGATAGGAAGTCAGGTTATCCAAATTAATACAATAATAGTGAAATAATATTGATCACCAAACACTGTATAAAGATAAACATTTTTGTCCACAGAAAGCCCTAACAAACTCTTTCAATGTAGGACAAATAAATTGTTTCTCTTAATATTTATTTACTATTAATCTAATAGTATGATTAATTATTTAAAGGGTCATTTATATTATTTTTGGCTAATACTATTATGAAAAAACATACCATTAAAACTCAACATCTTAAGCAATAATCAAACCATAATAGTCTACTAAAAGCACAACAGGAAGCTTAATCATAGAAAAATATTCTTGATCATGTTGGACCTCAAGAGACGCCGATGTCTGGTCAGTGTTCCTCTCCTGACCCATTCTGCCTGATATAATACAACACACTGTGGGCCACTGAATATCGCAGATGGATTTTTTTAAAAATTGCCTGAATTCATTTCCACTGACATTGTCCTGCCTGGAATGTGCGTCTTCCCACTCACGTCTGTACTTTTGCAAGAGTACTTGCTTCTAAGGACATTGGAGCATCGGTTAAAGGACATTTTAAAAAAAATCCGGGTTGATAGCAGCTCACCGGTGCTGCATAGTGTCTGTCTCCAGGCAACCGTGACAACAGTTTTGGTCCGTAGCATCCTGGGGGGTCCTATGTAGTTCCTGCCATGACAATTTAGCTGACCATAGTACTTTCTGTTTTATTTTGGTCATTATTGATACACTTTGTGGTGCTATGTGTGTGATAGGTGTGTGTATCAGACATTTATAGAAATACGGAACAAATTGCGTCCCATATTGGGTCGATACGGCAGAATAGAAATCAGGAACCACAGAGAGCAATTTAATAAATGTTATTTGCTGTGTCAATAATATTTAAAAATTTCTGCAAATGTTCCTTAAATTATTGGAACATTGATGGAGAACAAGACACTAACAGATGATCTCAAAAACTAGTCATAATTCATAAATAGGACTATTTCATGATTCAAACACACAGGATACAATAAAAAGCATGTCAAATAGTACAAAGTGTTTTTGAGTAAATGTTATTCTATCTGGGTTGCTTCTGCTGGAATTGTGGAACACCATTATGATGACATGCATTACTAGGCACATTTTGTCAAAACT
This sequence comes from Poecilia formosa, assembly GCF_000485575.1. Taxonomy (NCBI): domain Eukaryota; kingdom Metazoa; phylum Chordata; class Actinopteri; order Cyprinodontiformes; family Poeciliidae; genus Poecilia; species Poecilia formosa. The sequence goes on along the minus strand of NW_006800491.1, from coordinate 62,584 downwards.
GCGGAAGAAATATTGCACATGATGAATTCAAAACATAAGGAAGATACCAAAAAGGGTTTGATACAAGTTCCTCCCTACAGTTTTTCATGGGGACAGAGATTGATTTATTTTGGTGATTTTTCAGAAAGTTAGACATGATGGCAACAGCAGTCATCCAGAGTCTGGGTTGGTAATAGATTGAAAAAAATGGGAGTGCACTAGTGAAGTGGCATTTTTATGGTTGATCTTAAAGCAGTGAAGGATGGCAGTTGGTAGTCACGCAGAAAGCACTTGTCACAGTGCTCTGGGTTTTTTGATTGAAACATAAACACCTTGAGACATGCAGGCACACTTGGGAGCAAGCCAGGGGAAGCAGCTATAGAAGGAATGTAGGAGGTGTAGGAGTGGGGAGTGGGAGAGAGATTTCACACTCAAACGGTGCCCTAAAGCTTCTCAGTATCCTTCTTTCACTGTTCAGTGGCTTTTCAAGCCCCACCTCTGTAGTTCTTGAAGGGATTAAAAATTGAGCATGTTCTGTGGTCTTTTGGAATCTTTCAGTGGCCTTAGTCATGACTAGGTCACTCACTGCCATCAGCTATTTTTGCTATTCTCGGCTCTGTAAACACAAGCTGTTCTGATACATTATAAATTATTTTATTCAGATCATAATGTATTATCCTGTGTCTCAAATGATAGAAAAGCAAACAAGTACTATCTGCTTTTCTCTGTTATATCTACAAATACAGATATGTAGAAAATACAAAAATCTTTAATTGGATAGAAACAAGCAAAAATATATTCAGGGCAATATTCAGTAATATATTTCTAAAGAGACAAATAAGAGATATTCCAAATTGTAAAACAAATACAAAAGACCTCACTGAGGAGTCAATGTGTTGTCTGCCCATTTTCTTTAATATTGTTACTCATACCATGCAAAAGTACTACTAACATAGTATTATCATTGAATGCACACACACACACACACACACACACACACACACACACACGCACACACACACACTGTTAGGAAAATTACTATTATGGAAATATCCAAGGCAGAAATAAATCAGACATGCTTACATACAATGTAACTATTAAAAAGAAAAAAATATGGATAGAAAATTAAACTAAAAAATTAATAATGAACTTCAAAACCAAATTAACAGACATCATTTTAAAAATGTTGATAAAAAGGGATCTAAAATGGCAGATGAAAATGCATTCAACACAAAAAAGTTCTAAATCAACAAAAAAATAAACAATTATATGAATCCTTAAACCATATAGCTGAAAAATATATTAATATAAATAATATTTTAGTATAATATTCAGATCATAATAACAATAATAATAATATTATTGCACACATTCAATAATATAATAACATACACTGAAAAAAATAAAAATGAAACACTTTTGTTTTTGCTCCCATTTTTCACAAGCTAAAACTTTACACAAAATAACCTTTTCTCTCAAATGTTCACAAGTCTATAAATCTGTGATAGTGAGCACTTTTCCTTTGCATAGATAGGTGTGGCATGTCAAGATGCTGATTAGGCTGCATGGTTATTTCACTGGTGTGCTTTAGGCTAGCTGCAATAAAAGACCAATCTGAAATGTGCTGCCTTGTTATACTGGGGTGTGATCAATACTTGGCTCCCGCAGTGCAACATATCTCCTTCACATAGAGGTGATCAGATTGTTGATTGTGGCCTGTGGAATGTTTTTCCACTCCTCTTCATTGGCTGGTTTGGTTATTTACACATGGTCTGTGATTGTGAGGCCAACTGGATGTACTGCCAAAATCTCTGAAATGCCTTTACAGACGGCTTATGGTAAAGGAATGAACATTCAATTCATTAGCAACTTCAGTTCTGGTCGACATCCCTGTGGTCAGCATTGAAAAACTTGTGACATCTGTGGCATAAAACAACAAGCTGTGTGATAAAACAACAAATTTCAGAGTGACCTTTTATTGCAGCCGGCCTAAATCACACCTGTGAAATAATCATAATGTCTAATAAGCATCTGAATATGCCCCACCTGTCTATGCAAAGTAGAAGTGCTCACTATCACAGATTTAGACAAATTTGTGACCAATATTTGAGAGAAATTATTTTGTGTATATAGAAAATGTTTTAGGTCTTTTGCATGCAAAAATCTAAAACACTTTTGCATGCAAAGATAATGCTCAAAAATCAAGAAAAACCTATTCCCTCTGAATGACCTCATGACCCTATAAGGTGCGCAAACTATTGTTTGAAGAAACAGCTGTCATTTGGTATCGTTTTTCACTGAAAAATCCGTCACAATAATTTGTTGGTCATGAGATTACTTTGGAAGAATAATATTTGGAATGTATGAATTTTTTCAACCTAAGTGTAAAAATCCAAAGATAAACCTTCCCAATAACAAAACTCTCACTTTGGTGTAAATATATTATGTGCACTGCAACAATACAATATTGTGTTCAAGGTGTGACTGCAGTTTAAATACTTTTGTTGAAATTGATTTAGTTTTATTCTTATTACTTTAAGTTATTTATTTTTTTCATCTTTGTGCTCTATTTGTGTATTATTCTTTAGTTTTTGGTCGCTCTCTTCTCTTTTAACTGGATCTGGTAAATTAGTATTGCTCTCCGTCTACCCAACATATATATAACACTATCCTGGCCCTTGCCTTCCTGCGCTATTCTGCTCAATTAAAAATCTTGCTTCATATGGCTTTCTCCCGTGAAGAGGAAAAGTTAGTACATACGCTCCTGATCAAAATCTTAAGACCAGTTAAAAAATTGCAAGAATTTGCATTTTGCACTATTGGATCTTA
>NW_006800491.1:56368-58725 GCF_000485575.1 Poecilia formosa | reverse complement strand
GAGCTTTTTTGCTTTTGCTATCAGGAGGTCTTGACAGTGTAAAGACTTGACAGAAAATGACATGGAATCCAGATTTTTGCACAGCTTTTGACTTTTAAAGACTATGGTCTTAAACTTTTGATCAGCTGAAAAAATCATGTTTGAGTGTAAATACAGTTTTCAGAAAATTCCCTGCTCAAAAGTTCTTGTCTCTTGCACTGATTTTTTCCTTTAACAATGTGAAGCTCTACTTAGAACCTTCTTAAGAACCAATAGTGCAAAATGCAAATTCTTGCAATTTTTTAACTGGTCTTAAGATTTTGATCAGGAGTGTATGTCTACATTCTTATTTTTATAGACGTTTCTGTTTTATTTCCTTTGCAAGTATCATACTTGCATATTTGCACACCGTGCAACAAGCAGGTGCATTTGAAAGGTCAGATAATGTAGGTGATAACCACAGAGTGCTAAGAAAGTTCAAAGTAGGTGTCTGTGCATCACGTTGTTTTTTATTTTCTATTACTTTCTTCAGTTTTCCCCCTTGTGCTTTTCCAATATGTGTGTGTGTGTGTGTGCGTGTGTGTGTGTGTGTGTGTTTGTGTGTCAAGACAGGATGTGGTTTTAACTTAAGTGTATAAGAATTGTATGCAGCTGTACTTCGGGGCTCTTCACTTCTCTGGTGGTCTGTCTTCCAGTGACAGCCTTTGAACGCTTCAGGACTTCAAAATAAAACATTTAAAGACAAAGATCGATTTTTCTCATTTCTTAACAGTTTCTCTACCCTTTCTTAAAATTTTCTTTAGCAATTTGGCATCCCTGGGTGGGCCGGCAAGCCAGGAGGCCCGTGGAGTGGGACGCAGATGCGTGGCCTGCCTAGAGAAGAAATTAAATCTCTAGTCCACCTCATTTTACAAGAAAGGGGAATCTGATGTCCTGCCTGCACAGCTTTCTTAACGGCCAGACCCAAGAACCTCCTTTGAGGAACAGATCGGGTGAGAACTGTTTAATAAATATTTAAAAAAAAGGGGGAGTGTCTGTGGGGTAATTGACCAGACTACTGAAAATTGGAAAAGGTGGCTAACATTTCCCACTGGGAAAAAATAGAAGGAAAAGGTAGCTTGCACTTCACACCTTGATAAATTGAAGGACTTAGAATTTCCTCATCTCAAATAAGGGAAATCCAGTGTCGAGACGTCAAACTGAAAGGAATATGGGGTCTAGACTCTCAAAAGGTTTTCCAGGGTATGGTCCATCACTACCAGAAAGTTCAAATTACAAATTAATGAGAAAAAAATATGGAGATTAATGTATGTAGTGTGCGCGAGTGTGGGAGCAACAGTATGGATTTCCAGATGGAGAAAGTTTCAGTGCAAACCAATTTAAGAAAATAAGAACCAGATTAAATGAGGACTGGGAATTAGAAAAGACAAGTACAATATCTTGGTAAAAAAAAAAAGAATTGCATTATAAATGTTGGAAAATGTGGATGAATGAAGCAGAAGAGAGGGAAAGAACAATAAAACTGAAGAAAATGCCAGGGGGAAAAGATTTGAGTGGACCAGTGGGGGATCGCACAGATAATGCCAATCTCCCCTGTGCTCCACCACCATATAGGCCAACTTCTACTGTCAGCGGTTCTTCACCTCTCGTATGTCCATATACCTCTTTACAGGTGGACCTGCAAGTTTTTCGGCTCACAGATTTGGACCTGGACTCCAGTGCCTCAGGACGACCCCAGCTGGCTGGCCCGCTGGCAACCGCACCGCCTGCTCCAGGTTTCCAGGCTGAAGTGTCAGGACAATCCCAGCCTCACTCAGTAATCAAGTCAGAATTAAAGAGAACAGAACCAAAAGATGAGCCTGTGTCATCCAGACCAGAAGACATGCATCTAAGAAAATGGCTCCAAGGCTGTTGGATGCTGAAAATAAAAACTTTGACTCTGACCCAGGACTGTTCGAGGTGCAGGTCACTGCCCCTATGTTTGAGGTTTCTGGACCTACTGGCTCAGTGCTGGTATACAGTCCTGGGACAGGAGAAGAAATAAAATTCAACACAGCCTTGTTACCTGATCCTCCTGTCAGGATCAGGTAACAGGAAATCACCAATCTTTAAAAAACCTGACTTGTCGATTTTTTTTATGTGTGTGCAAAATAAAGTCACTAACTTGGAGTGACTGTTGTAAACCATGCAAATTTCCACATTTTTGTCGTTTATATTTCCTCCCTATCTGCCTGCACTACACTTTGTTCGCTATAGTTCAACTTGGTGGGGTTAGTCTGTCAGTTATACACTTTTCTTTATGAACCTGTTGTACATGGAAAATTATGTTGAAGGTCATGGAGAGTCATGGAAAAGTCATGGATTTTTTTTTTCTAATG
>NW_006800491.1:50186-56180 GCF_000485575.1 Poecilia formosa | reverse complement strand
GACAGACATTTCATATCTCCTCTCCCTACTCTACCAACAGTGCATATTTATCCATCTCCTCTGGGCTTTACTGCACACATTCAGTAAGTCCTGTGCTGTTCATGAATGCATAGAGGCAGCAGCCTTTAGACATGATGGACAACTAGCAATCATTCATCTCAGTTCTAATTAAAAGGTTCTCTAATTACATGCAGAGGAAGTGGATATCGGTTAGTGTGATGAAATGCAGCTTTGACTTTGAAAGAAAGACTCATCCTGATGAAATACCGCTCCAACAATGAAAAAAAAAAAACCCTTCCTGAATGTCAGCCACAGAGACACACTTTCAATAAATCTGCTTTTAAACACTGCAATGAAAAAGTGGATGGAAGGGTGGAGGGTATTTCAACAAGAGCACATCATTTTACCTTTTTATATTGACAGGCATTAGCATTAACCTGGTTTTTTCTATTTTTATTTTACTTTTTTTTTTTTGCAATAACTGCTTCTGTACACGAACACATGCAGGTTTGAACTACAGCACTTAAACACATCGAAACACTAACAGAAAATTCCTACTCGGAACAATTTTCTCAACATATCCCCCAAGCAGGATATTGAATCCTCCTACCCTTAGGAAGTCATGGGAAGAGGATTAAGCTGTCCAATTTGTGCAGTGAAACTTTTGTTAATTTTTCCAGTGAATCAGGTGCTTGTTTTAAGTCTCCATCAATGGACAAGATGCTCAAGGATAATAACAGATTCACACAGTTTTACAGCGCTGGATCAGAAATAACGGTTCAAAAGTTCAATTACACAATTGTCAATTCAGTAGTTTCACTTGGTAGTGCTGCATTAATCCCATATATAGCATGGACTCCACAAGGTCTCAGGTTTTGGTCTATACTGACATGATAGTGGAACAGAATCTGAAGATTTGTTGGTTGCACATCCATAATGCATGCTCCACTAAATCCCAAGGGGGCTGATTGGGTGAGATTTGGTGACTGCTGAGGCCTTAGAGAACAATGAACTCAGTTTGAGTAAATTCAAGCTTTGTGACATGGTCCATTACCCTGGTAGAAGTAGCCATCAGAGGATGAGCACACTGTGGTCATAAAGGCCTGGACATAATCAGCAACAATAGCTGGGTATTGTTGCTGACCATGCTGTCAAATTCATGTTTTGGTGTTTTGTCTTTGCTTTCACATTATTTGGAGGCCTGCATGCATCAAGTTGCTGTGGTGAAAGACAATGAATATGACAAAGAGCTCATTTTACTCTAATGTCTCAACAGTCACCAAATCTCACCAACAGAGCTCCTCTGGGATGCAGAGGAGCAGGAGTTATATATTGTGAATGTGCAACCAACAAATGTTCAGATTCTGATTCCATCACCATGTCAGTAAAGACTGGCTGATTCATCATTTATGTTACCAAGAAACTGAACAGAAGTAACTAATAATGTGACTGGTGACTGTATAATTCCAAGAATCCTCCAGAATTTTCCTGAGAGATGAATTTGTTTGTTACGCTGACCAGTACCTACTGTATGTAAATCCTGGCAGAAGACCAACGATGGTGAGGGCTGCAGTCATGCATTGGTCTAATTGGAATATTTATTGATCTACTAAGTGTAGATCAATAAATATAAATATGCAGAGAATGAGAGAGCTAATCCTCTTTAAAACATGGATTGATTATTTTTGGTAAAAATCCTCAAAGTACAAATTTTAACGAAAATAGATTATTTTTCATAAAATATATCAAAAATCATGAAAGGATTGCAAAGCTGCACTAAAGTCTGATTGACAGGCCTGAGTTAATCAGTTTTCTGTTTCTNTTTTGTAGAAATGTAGTGAAGTAGAAAGTACAGATACTTACTGTAAAATGTAGTGGAGTAAAAGTAGAAAGTATCCATTATTAAATCTACTTAAGTAAAGTACAGATACACGAAAATTGTACTTAAGTACAGTAACGAAGTACTTATACTTCGTTACTTCCCACCACTGCAGTGGACCTTGTATATATGGAAACTAAATTCAGGTTTGCTTAATAACCAGAGGTCAAACAGGAAATACGGAAGGAAATCAGCCTTTTTTTTTAGATCTCAATGACAATGGAGAAGTATCTCCTCCGATATTATGGGACACTCAAAGCATTTCTGAGGGGAAAAATTATAGCAATGTCATCACACTTAAAAAAAATTAAGTAAGAGGAATTCCACAAAAAATTGTAAGATCTAGAACAAAAACACAAACAAAATTGTACACTAGATATACTGGAAGATTTAAAAAGAATTAGAAATTAAATAAATGATATGGCAACACAGGAAGCTGAAAAATCTCATGTTTCTTAAGCAGAGACACTATGAAGGCGGATCAAAATCTATGAGGGTACTAGCATGGAAACTAAAAAAGAAAACAGCAGAAAATACAATCCATAGAATCAGAAACCCCAAATCAAAATTGTTAAGAGCAAATTGAATGATATCCAGGAAGCATTTGTAATATTTTACAAAACCCTATACTCAAAAATCTCTGGAGGAACTATAGAACAAATTGATGAATATTTGAACTCACTAGAACTACCTTGTATGAATGAAGAACAGAACAGAAAAATGACACCAGACATTACAGAAGAAGAATTAAAAAAATACAATAAGTAGATTAAAACCATGTAAATCGCCTGGGTCAGATGGTTACACAGCAGAATTCTATAAGGAATTTCAGAAAGTGTTGATTCCAATCCTCCTCCCTTCACTAAATTGGATTCTGAAAAAAACTCAAACACCACCGAGCTGGAAGGAGGCAATAATCTCAGTAATACATAAAGAAGGCAAAGATAAACTGGATTGCGGATCATACCGACTGATATCTGTTTTAAATATTGATTATCGACTTTTTACTTCCATAAAGGTCAGACGATTGGAAGAATTTCTCCCTTCCCTAATATAATGATCAAACTGGTTTCATACGACGTCAAACACAGGACAATATAAGAAGGACACTACATGTTATAGATCACATACAAAAGAGTAAACTGAAAGCCATTGTTATCACTATAGATGCGGAAAAAGCATTAAATTCAGTTGACTGGAATTTTCTCTTCAGGGTTTTACATAAATTTAGACTACATAATACAATAATGAAAACAATACAGGCGTTACATAATAATCCCACAGCGAGAATTAAAGTTAATGGACATTTATCAGACAGAATTACTTTAGAAAGAGGGTCAAGACAAGGGTGTGTGTGGTCACCATTACTTTTTGCATTATATTTAGAACCACTAGCCCAATCGATAAGATAAAATAAGTATATTAAATGAATAATTATTAAAGGGATAGAACATAAATTGGTTTGTTATGCAGACAATATATTAATTTATGTATAACAACCAACCTACTCTCTTCTGGTTTTGATGCAATTATTCAAACAATTTGGTAAATTATCAGGGTACAAAATTAATATTAACCAAACTCAGTTGCCGTCTTATAATTATGCTCCACTNAAGGCAAGGCAATTTTATTTATATAGCACCTTTCAGTCAAAGACAATTCAAAGTGCTTTTACAGAGAAACAATACCAATCAGACAAGAAACACACAAAAAAAAAGAAGGTTCCAGAATGTTGTCTGTTTTATTTTGATAAGAACTTAATTTAATATGTTGCAAGAGAGAGAGAGAGAGAGAGAGAGAATGTTCCAGAACACAGTCTGTATTATTTTGATTTTGATTTGGGCGTGGCACTTTAATCCATCAAACTCGATTAATTAAAATTTGACAGAAGCTTGTACCATTAGTTTTTGACAGGCCTGAGTTAATCAGTTTTCTGTTTCTATTTGTTAATGTTTTTGGTTCAATAGCTGCCATTTTGCAACCATGCCTTAAATCCCATAAGAGCTTGCCTTTTGTATCATGATGCTTGTCCCAATACAATGCTCACTCCAAGTTTCGCTCTGTGTGCTAATGGCTCGTAGCAATCATCTGCTTGTCATCTCTATCACTCTCATTGGAAGTCAGCAGTCATCCTCAGGACTCATTTTCTAGCATCATTTTAGGGGCATGTACACTGATGGGATGTGGGGAGACACATATTGTCATTACAAAGAAAAGTCAGCCCGAGTAATGATTTCTTTTTACACAGTCAATTTCCTCTCCCATCAAGGTGCATTATTGTGACAATTCCACAGAGTAAATGGTGAAGCTTTGTTATTCTAGTCCTCCATTTCTGATGTAAGTTTCTGTTTCTTCCTTGACTCAATCTCTAATTCTTTCTAAATGATTTTTATTTCAACAAAGCTTTATGTGTAGGAAAGTGATGGTCACAAAATAACAGTTGAGAGGAAAAGTGGTTGCCGTGGGAGAGATCTTTGAGGGGGAAAAAAAAGATTTTTATAAACTGAAAGAACCATCTGGAGTCTTAGCCTCGGGTAGAGTTGCAAAACTAAACAAGAGCCTGGAGGCAGTCCACCCTGCTCATATCTCACAGTTTGCTCTTATACTTCTGAAAGGTTTTATGTTTGCTTTGCAAGCGTATAGGATGTAGAGGCTTGGGCTTATACTAGCTTTCAAAGTGTCATCTCTGTATTATATTTTGCGTGTAAAGCTCCCATCATGGCTGGGTCCCTTCTTGCAGCTAAATTTAATATGGCCTAGTAGAAACAACAAAACTCATTGTAACAGAATACACTTTTCTTGTTTGTCCTAGTGTGGAAATCTACATTAGAAGATGTCAAATCTGTTTTTATACTGAGCATATTTGTCCATGCTACAACGCCCATGACTTAGGCATTATAGGCAAATTGTAAGGGATCTAGGGGGCACCATAGAAAGGGGCAAGAAAAAAATTCAGGATTTCATTCATGCATTAGAAATGCAAACTGCACCAACAGACACTGCTATCTGGCCGTATCCTCTGCGTGTCAGGTCTGAATATATTTTAATATTTTCAGAATTTGCATTTAGGCGAAAAATGTTTTCTAAAAAAAAAAATGGAATGAAAGTGTTGAGTTTATGCATATATAAATGTGTGGAATGATTGGGAAGCTGATGGAGTCGGGGGATGACAGCACAGAAATCTCACCTAGGGTACCAAAGTGGTTGGGCCTGGCACCGCCTTGGTAGATTTGACTTGTATAGTACTAGCGGAGCAGGATTATGGTTCTGTTCCATGTCCAGTATGGGGTTTTAAAAAAAACTCTTTTTGCTTGGATATTTTCTTCATTGCCTCTCTCTCAAGCTCTTCTTTTTCTTTCGTTCCTGCGCTCCGCTGTCATCCATTCTGTTGTTCGCCATCANAATATGCTTTGGTGTAATTAAAAAGAAATGTTTTATACACCAAGAATGTTAAAACATTTAAAAGACAAATTTAAAAATGAAAATTTTTAAAAATTGTCAAAACTTACAAGATTATAATCATTACATATTTCACAACGGTGCCACTTCATTAGTTTTTGTTCTAAACCTTCTTAGTGCTTGTTTGTACAGCAGCATTTTTAATGCTGTGTTAAAGCAGACTGAACTGCCTCACTCCAAATAGGAACACAGTAGAGCTGAGACAGAATCATGGTATGCAAGTACAACAGGGCAGCTTTTCCACATAAACCTAGTCTTAAAATGAAAACAGATTGGGTTGGTTCTAATGATTTTAGAAAAAAATTTTACTGACCAGGTTTTTCACAAATCAGTAAAAAAAAGTTTTAATTAAAAAAAATAACAAGAGGGTTATTGCTAGAGGTTAGTTATTGCTTGATTGCCTTGATCAATTTTAACATGTAAGCGTACTGCATAATTCAGTGTGTTTTGGTTCAGTTATTGCTAAAATAAGGCAACCTAAGCAGGTGTTAAAATTAGCTTGTCAACCACCACTCGTGTTCACCTGAGAAGTTCAATATGCACAAAATATATATCAAGCTTGGTTACATAAAACTAACCAAATGAATGTCCTATTCTTTGTGTGGGAAATATCTGCATATTTTTGGTGTTGATGTTCTGGTTATTTGCCACAGCAA